>NW_027590888.1:0-150000 GCF_964213995.1 Mustelus asterias
ATTCCCCTTCCCCTCCCTCCCCTTCCCCCCCTCCCCCCTCCCCCTCCCTCCCCCTTCCCCCCTCCCTCCCCCCATTCCCCTACCCCCTCCCTCCCCCCATTCCCCTTCCCCCTCCCCCTCCCCCATTCCCCTTCCCCCCTCCCTCCCCCCATTCCCCTTCCCCCCTCCCTCCCATTCCCCTTCCCCTTCCCTCCCCACATTCCCTTCCCCCCTCCCTCCCCCATTCTCCTTCCTCCCTCCTCCCTCCCCCTCCCTCCCTCCTCTCCCTCCCCTTCCCCCCTCCCTCCCCCCATTCCCCTTCCCCCCTCCCTCCCCCCATTCCCCTTCCCCCCTCCCTCCCCCCATTCCCCTTCCCCCCTCCCTCCCCACATTCCCCTTCCCCCCTCCCTCCCCCATTCCCCTTCCCCCCTCCCTCCCTCCCCCTCCCCCCTCCCTCTCCCTCCCCTTCCCCCCTCCCTCTCCCCATTCCCCTTCCCCCCTCCCTCCCCCCATTCCCCTTCCCCTCCCTCCCCCCATTCCCTTCCCCCCTCATTCCCCCCATTCCCCTTCCCCCCTCCCCCTCCCCTCCCTCCCTCCCCTCCCCCTCCTCTTCCCCCCCTCCCCCCTTCCTTCCCCCCTCTCCCCTCCCTCCCCCATTCCCACCCCCTCCCCAGCGCAGGTGGACACAGAGATACATATAGTTCTGCTCTCCCTCTATATTGCCAGAAAAAAATCCCAGATATGGGTGAAGCAAAGTTCAATACAAATACATCTCCTCTTGATACTGCCCTCTGAAACCCTCCCAGAACAGTTCCACACGGGATTGCAGACAGAGCAAAGCTCACTCTGCAGTGTCCCATTGAATAGTTCACTGCAAAGGGTGTTTACTCTGTGTCGAACCCCATTCTGAACCATGTTTCTGTATTTGCCATTGGGTTACTGTAAATTGTGCTTCCATTGAACATTTCCAAGGATAGGGACAGCACTGGGTAAAGTGTATGGTCTTGCTGCACTGCCAATTCAAAACAGGCTGATAAAAGGGACGTGTATCTTCTGAATCAAACACGTTCCATCACTGTCCATGAAGTCATCCCAGGGCAGGCCTCACTGATATTGATATTTTCCACACGTGCTTTCAATAATAACGGTCTTCTGTTAATTTGTTGTTATAGTTTGTGAAATACTCCTTCAGATCTTTCCGAAATACAGTTCAGACACTTGGGAATTAGAATGAATTAATTGCAGACATTTTTCTGTTGTATGTGCAGAGTGTCCCAGTAAAGTAAATCAGATTGATCAACTGGTTGCAATTCAATGCCAAATGGGGAATCATTGTCCTGTGTAGAAGTGAGAACCCGTTCCATATTGTGATTGTTTGCAGTATTGGGACAGTGAGATGACCCGATCCAACACAAGAACACTTTGCAATATCTCCCAGTAACAGTGAGTCTGTGTGTCAGCGTTAACCAAGCGGGGTGACATTCCCGGTGGTGCTGACATCTCACGCAGAGTGAAAACCAGAATTCAATTGGTGGGGATTGCCTTGTTAAATTCAGCTGGGGATTTATTGAGGAATTTGTGAAAATGCATGTGGAGATCTAATACAATCTAATTGAAAAACATTTCGAAATCCGTTTCTCCAACTGACTGGACAGAACAGAAGAGGTACATTGATAGAGATCTCAAGGTGAATAACATTAGTTCCAGTCGCTGAACACCAGCAGTAACTTTTTAATGGCATATCATTTTATCACACACCACCCCCCCCCCGCCTCATTTCCCAAATCATCCCAGATCTGTGGATATGAACCCCAAGATCTCTCTGTTCCTCCACAGACTTCAGAACCCTACCTTTGACCCTGTAATCCACATTTGAATTAGTCCTCCCAAAATGAATCACCTCACATTTATCAGGGTTAAACTCCATTTGCCATGTTTCAGCCCAGCTTTGCATCCTATCTATGTCTCTTTGCAGCCTACAACAGCCCTCCACCTCATCCACTACTCCACCAATCTTGGTGTCATCAGCAAATTTACTGATCCACCCTTCAGCCCCCTCCTCTAAGTCATTAATAAAAATCACAAAGAGCAGAGGACCAAGCACTGATCCCTGCGGCACACCGCTAGCAACCTGCCTCCAATCCGAAAATTTTCCATCCACCACCACCCCCTGTCTTCGATCAGACAGCCAGTTACCTATCCAATCGGCCAACTTTCCCTCTATCCCACACCTCCTCACTTTCATCATAAGCCATGGGGGACCTTATCAAATGCCTTACTAAAATCCATGTATATGACATCAACTGCCCTACCTTCATCAACACACTTAGTTACCTCCTCAAAAAATTCTATCAAATTTGTGAGGCACGACTTGCCCTTCACGAATCCGTGCTGACTATCCCGGATTAATCCACATCTTTCTAAATGGTCGTAAATCCCATCTCTAAGGACCTTTTCCAGCAATTTAGCAACCACCGAAGTAAGACTAACCGGTCTATAATTACCAGGGTCACTTCTAATCCCTTTCTTAAACAGAGGAACAACATTCGCCATTCTCCAGTCCTCTGGCACCATCCTCGTGTCAGCAAGGACCCAAAGATCAAAGCCAAAGGCTCTGCAATCTCATCCCTTGCCTCCCAAAGAATCCTAGGATACATTTCATCAGGCCCAGGGGACTTATCGACCTTCAGTTTATTCAAAACTGCCAGGACATCCTCCCTCCGAACATCTATTTCCTCCAGCCTATTAGCCTGTAACACCTTCTCTTCCTCAAAAACATGGCCCCTCTCCTTGGTGAACACTGAAGAAAAGTATTCATTCATCACCTCGCCTATCTCTACTGACTCCATACACAAGTTCCCACTACTGTCCTTGACCGGCCCTAACCTCACCCTGGTCATTATTTTATTCCTCACATAAGAGTAAAAAGCATTGGGGTTTTCCTTGATCCGACCCGCCAAGGACTTCTCGTGTCCCCTCCTAGCTCTCCGAAGCCCCTTTTTCAGCTCATTCCTTGCTAACTTGTAACCCTCAATCGAGCCATCTGAACCTTGTTTCCTCATCCCTACATAAGCTTCCCTCTTCCTTTTCACAAGACATTCCACCTCTTTCGTGAACCATGGTTCCCTCACTCAGCCATTTCCTCCCTGCCTGACAGGGACATACCTATCAAGGACACCCAGTATTTGTTCCTTGAAAAAGTTCCACTTTTCATTAGTTCCTTTCCCTGACAGTTTCAGTTCCCAACTTATGCCCCCTAATTCTTGCCTAATCGCATCATAATTACCTCTCCCCCAATTGTAAACCTTGCCCTGCCATACGGCCCTATCCCTCTCCATTGCAATAACAAAAGACACCGAATTGTGGTCACTATCTCCAAAGTGCTCTCCCACAACCAAATCTGACACTTGGCCCGGTTCATTTCCCAGTACCAAATCCAATGTGGCCTCACCTCTTGTCGGCCTACCAAATATTGTGTCAGGAAACCCTCCTGCACACACTGCACAAAAACTGCCCCATCCGAACTATTCGACCTACAAAGGTTCCAATCAATATTTGGAAAGTTAAAGCCCCCATGACAACTACCCTGTGACCCCCACACATATCCATAATCTGCTTAGCAATTTCTTCCTCCACATCTCTATTACTATTTGGGGGCCTATAGTAAACTCCTAACAACGTGACCGCTCCTTTCCTATTTCTAACCTCAGCCCATATTACCTCAGTGTGCAGATCCCCCTCGAAGTGCCTTTCCGCAGCCGTTAAACTATTAGTAGAGATACAGTCAGTAACACAGGGTGCTGGGGTAGAGGGGTTACTGAGTGACAGTGTGAGGGAGCTGGATTAACATCAGTACAGATACAGTCAGTAACATAGGGTGCTGGGGGAGAGGGGTTACTGAGTGACAGTGTGAGGGAGCTCGATTAACATCAGTACAGATACAGTCATTAACACAGAGTGCTGGGGGAGAGGGGTTACTGAGTGACAGTGTGAGGGAGCTGGATTAACATCAGTACAGGTACAGTCAGTAACACAGGGTGCTGGGGGAGAGGGGTTACTGAGTGACAGTGTAAGGGAGCTGAATTAACATCAGTACAGACACAGTCAGTAACACAGGGTGCTGGGGAGAGGGGTTACTGAGTGACAGTGTGAGGGAGCTGGATTAATATCAGTACAGATACAGTCAGTAACACAGGGTGCTGGGGGAGAGGGGTTACTGAGTGACAGTGTGAGGGAGCTGGATTAACATCAGTACAGATACAGTCAGTAACACAGTGTGGTGGGGTGAGAGAGGGGTTACTGAGTGACAGTCTGAGGGAGCTCATTGTTCCACAGGAGCAGGCTGAGGGTGAGGGAGCTTGTTTGTGCATTATATTTATTTATTTTTCAGTTAAATTTGTGAAAAAATTCAGAGGGTTTTTTCAAAACAGGAAGTAGGCCCAGCAGCAGCCTGGGAAGGTTTTGGAGGGTTTAAAAGTAGGGCGCACTTTTGAGCGGGCAGCGTCGTTAGTGGGCAGCGGACTGAGCAGGGGGCAGAGTGAGAGCTGAAGGGCTTTGGCTCAAAACGGGCTTCCACCAGAACAGGCAGAGGCGAGAGGAGGTATTTTCTTTTTCAGAAAGTTTATTCCTGTTTTTCCCCAGAGTTAAAAAAAATGCCAGGCAAGATGTTGGAATGCTCCTCCTGCAGGATGTGGGAGATCAGGGAGACCTCCGGTGTCCCTGACGACAACACCTGCAAAAGATGGATCCAGCTGCAGCTGCTCGCAAAGCGTGTTAGGGAACTGGAGCAGGAGCTTGATGACCTCCATCTAATTCGGGAGAATGAGGAGTTTATAGACAGTAGCTTTAGGGAGGTAGTTACACCTCAGCAGCAGAGCACAGGAAATTGGGTTACTGTAAGGAGAGGAAATGGCAGTGTGAAAGGACAGGCAGAGCAGGGTTCCCCTGTGGCCATACCCCTCCACAACAGGTATACTGAATTGGATACTGTTGTGGGAGATGCTTTACCTGGGACAAGCTGCGACAGCCGGAACTCTGATACTGAGTCTGGTTCGACAGCGCAAAAGGGTGGGATGAAGAAGAGGAGAGCAGTAGTGATAGGGGACTCGATGGTCAGAGGTACGGACCGGAGGTTCTCTGGTCGGGACAGAGACTCCCGCATGGTTTGGTACCTCCCAGGTGCAAAAGTCAGGGATGTCTCCGATCGCGGGAACAGCGTTCTAAAGTGGGAAGGTGATCAGCCAGATGTCGTGGTATACATCGGTACCAATGACGTGGGAAGGAAGAGTGAGGAGGTCCTAAAGAGTGAGTACAAAGAGCTTGGAAGGAAGTTAAAAAGCAGGACCCCGAGGGTAGTAATCTCAGGATTGCTACCTGAGCCACATGCCAGTGAGGGCAGGAGTAGGATGCTCGGGCGGATGAACACGTGGCTGAGGAACTGGTGCAGGGGGCAGGGTTTCCAATTCTTGGATCATTGGGACCTCTTCTGGGGCAGGTGGGACCTGTACAAGAGAGACGGGTTACACTTAAACTACAAGGGGACCAATATACTTGCAGGGAGATTTGCTAGTGTTATTGGGGAGCGTTTAAACTAGATTTGCAGGGGGGTGGGAACCAGAGTGCCAGAGCAGATAGTGGAGCAGGGGTAAAAAGACAGGTTAGTTCAAGCAAAATCACAAATGGAAGGGTAGAGTGTGGTGGAAATAACCTTTTGAGGTGTGTCTATTTCAATGCCAGGAGTATTGTGGGGGAGGCAGATGAGCTGAAGGCGTGGATAAACACGTGGAAATATGACATTATAGCCATTAGTGAAACTTGGCTACAGGAGGGGCAGGACTGGCAGCTCAATGTTCCAGGGTTCCAATGTTTCAGGCGGGATAGAGGCAGAGGGATAAAAGGTGGGGGGGTGGCATTGTTGGTCAGGGAAAATGTTACAGCGGTACTCAGGCAGGATAGATTAGGGAGCTTGTCGACAGAGGCCCTCTGGGTGGAGCTGAGAAACAGGAAAGGTATGACCACATTAATGGGCTTGTATTATAGACCAGTCAATAGTCAGCGAGAATTGGAGGAGCAAATCAGCGGAGAGATAGCTGACAACTGCAAGAAACACAAAGTTGTGATAGTAGGGGATTTTAATTTTCCACATATAGATTGGGACTCGCATACTGTTCAAGGTTTAGACGGGGTAGAGTTTGTAAAATGTGTTCAGGAGAATTTTCTACATCAGTATATAGAGGTGCCAACTAGAGAGGATGCGACATTGGATCTCCTATTGGGAAATGAGTTAGGGCAGGTCATGGATGTGAGTGTGAGGGAACACTTTGGATCCAGTGATCATAATGCCATTAGTTTCAACCTGATCATGGATAAGGATAGATCTGGTCCTCGGGTTGAAGTTCTGAACTGGAAAAAGGCCAAATTTGATGACATGAGAAGGGATCTAGGAAGTGTGGATTGGCACAGGCTGTTCTCTGGTAAGGATGTAAATGGAAAGTGGGAGGCCTTCAAAGGAGAAATTTTGAGAGTGCAAAGTTTGTATGTTCCTGTCAGGATTAAAGGCAACGTAAATAGGAATAAGGAACCTTGGTTCTCGAGGGAGATTGTAACACTGATTAAGAGGAAGAGAGAGTTGTATGAAATGTACAGGCAGCAAGGAACAGATCAGATGCTCGAGGAGTATAAAAAGTGCAAGAAGCTACTTAAGACGGAAATCAGGAGGGTAAACGAAGACATGAGGTTGCTTTGGCAGACAGAGTGAAGGAAAATCCAAAGAGCTTCTATGTGTTAGGAGCAAAAGGATAGTGAGGGACAAAATTGGTCCTCTTGAAGACCAGAGTGGTAGAATGTGTATGGAACCAAAAGAGATGGGGGAGATACTAAATGTTTTTTTTGGCATCCGTATTTACTGAGGAAACGGGCATGGAGTCTACGGAAATAGGGAAAACAGGTAGGGAGGTCATGGAACCTTTACAGATTAAAGGGGAGGAGGTGCTTGCTGTCTTGAGGCAAATCAGAGTGGATAAATCCCCAGGACCGGACAGGGTATTCCCACTGACCTTGAGGGAAGCTCGTGTTGAACATGTAGGGGCTCGGACAGACATATTTAAAATGTCAGTATTCACGGGGGAGGTGCCGGATGATTGGAGGGTGGCTCATGTTGTTCCCTTGTTTAAAAAAGGTTCCAAAAGAAATCCGGGAAATTATAGGCCAGTAAGTTTGACGTCGGTGGTGGGCAAGTTATTGGAAGGTGTGATAAGGGATAGGATCTACAAATAATTTGCATAGACAGGGACATATTAGGGAGAGTCAACATGGCTTTGTGCATGGTAGGTCATGTTTGACCAATCTATTAGAGTTTTTCGAGGACGTTACCAGGAAAATGGATGAAGGGAAGGTGGTATATGTTGTCTACCTGGATTTCAGCAAGGCCTTTGACAAGGTCCCTCATGGGAGGTTAGAACATAGAACATAGAACATTACAGCGCAGAACAGGCCCTTCGGCCCACGATGTTGCACCCACCAGTTAAAAAAAAAAACTGTGACCCTCCAACCTAAACCAATTTCTTTTCGTCCATGAACCTATCTACGGATCTCTTAAACGCCCCCAAACTAGGCGCATTTACTACTGATGCTGGCAGGGCATTCCAATCCCTCACCACCCTCTGGGTAAAGAACCTACCCCTGACATCGGTTCTATAACTACCCCCCCTCAATTTAAAGCCATGCCCCCTCGTGCTGGATTTCTCCATCAGAGGAAAAAGGCTATCACTATCCACCCTATCTAAACCTCTAATCATCTTATATGTTTCAATAAGATCCCCTCTTAGCCGCCGCCTTTCCAGCGAAAACAATTAGTTAGGAAGGTTCAGTCGCTGGGTATACATGGGGAGGTAGTAAATTGGATTAGACACTGGCTCAATGGAAGAAGCCAGAGAGTGGTTGTGGAGGATTGCTTCTCTGAGTGGAGGCCTGTGACTAGTGGTGTGCCGCAGGGATCGGTGTTTTGTCCATTGTTGTTTGTCATCTATATCAATGATCTGGATGATAATGTTGTAAATTGGATCAGCAAATTTGCTGATGATACAAAGATTGGAGGTGTAGTGGACAGTCAGGAAGGTTTTCAAAGCTTGCAGAGGGACCAACTAGAAAAATGGGCTGAAAAATGGCAAATGGAATTTAACGCAGACAAGTGTCAGATATTGCACACTGGAAGGACAAACCAAAGTAGAACGTACAGGGTAAATGGTCGGACTCTGAAGAGTGCAGTTGAACAGGGGGATCTGGGAATACAGGTCCAGAATTCCCTAAAAGTGACGTCACAGGTGGATAGGGTCGTAAAGAGTGCCTTTGATACATTGGCATTTATAAATCGGAGTATCGAGGATAAAAGTTGGCGTGTTATGGTAAGGTTATATAAGGCATTGGTGAGGCCGAATTTAGAGTATTGTGTACAGTTTTGGTCACCTAGTTACAGGAAGGATGTAAATAAGGTTGAAAAAGTGCAGAGAAGGTTCATAAGGATGTTGCCGGGACTTGAGAAGCTGAGTTACAGGGAGAGATTGAATAGGTTGAGACTTTATTCATTGGAGCGTAGAAGAATGAGGGGAGATTTGATAGAGGTGTATAAGATTTTGATGGGTATAGATAGAGTGAATGCAAGCAGGCTTTTTCCACTGAGGCGAGGGGAGAAAAAAACCAGAGGGCATGGGTGAAGGGTGAAAGGAGAAAAGTTTAAAGGGAATATTAGGGGGGGCTTCTTTACGCAGAGAGTGGTGGGAGTGTGGAATGAGCTGCCGGATAAAGTGGTAAATGCTAGAAAAACTTGGACGTGTTGATGGATGAGAGGGGTGTGGAGGGATATGGTCCAAGTGCAGGTCAATGGGACGAGGCAAAAAATGGTTCGGCACAGAAGGGCCAAAAGGCCTGTTTCTGAGCTGTAATTTTCTCTGGTTTTCTATGCCAAATTTCCTTAGTCTTCTGAGAAAGTAGAGGCATCTTAACCATCGCATCGGCATGGAAGGACCAGGACAGGTTGTTGGTGATCTGGACACCTGGAAACTTGAAGCTCTCGACCATCTTCACTTCATCCCCATTGATGTAGACAGGGGCATGTCCTCCACGACGTTCCCTGAAGTCGATGACTATCGCCTTCATTTTGTTGAGCTTGAAAGAGACATTATTGTCATCGCACCAGTTCATCAGATTCTCTATCTCTGGACCAGAGAGAGGAGGGGACAAGAGGGATGGGGATTTGGGGAATGAGGGGAATGGGGGATGTAGGGAATGAGGGGGTTCTGTGGGTGAGGATGATATGGAAGTCAGGGGATCAAGGGGTCAGGGTGATATGGGATGGGGGATATGGGGAATGAAGGAAATGGGGATTTGGGGAATGAGGAGGTGGGGATATGGGGAATAAGGGAAATCTGGGGGTGAGGGTGATATGGAGGTCGGGAGAAGGGGGTGGGGGTGATGTGGGGGTGAGTGGGACTTGGGAAATGAGGGGGATGTGGGAATCAGGGATATGCGAATGAAGGAGGTATGGGTATGAGAGGATTGGGGTTTTGGGGAATGGGGGAATTATAGGGATGAGGGCGATGGGAATGTACGGGAGACATGGAGAAATGAGAAGAATGGTTATAGAGGGAGATGGGGATATGAGGGGATGGGGATATGGGGGTTGAGGGTATGGGAGTTATATGGGCGAGGGGATGGGAGGATGGGTTGGCGATATGGTGGGGATATAGGGTGAGGATATGTGGAATATGTAGTGAGGGTGATATGGGGATGAGGGGAATTGTGGGATATGGAGGCGGGATATGAGGGTGAAGCGCAGAGGCGATATGGGGAATAAAGGGATAGGATGAAATGGGGGTGAGAGTGATTGGGACACGGGGAATGAGAGGGCGGGGAGATATGGGACAACGGGAATGAGGATGAAGGGGGGATACGGGGTGAGCGGGATGGGTAATTAGATGAGAGGGACAATGTATAGAGATGGGGAAATAGTGGAGATGGGGGTTAATGGAGGGAACAGTGAGGGGGAACAGAGAAGGGAATGGAGGGGTCAGGATAGAATAGAGGGGATAGTTGTGGTGCAGAAGGGGTGAATAATGGTGACAGAGTGCGGAGCAGAGCAGAAGAAAATAGGGGATGGGGAAATAGTGGGGATACTGGGTAGGGGGAGTGGAGGGGACACAGGTCGGTGAAAGGAAGAGAGTGAGATGGAAAGAGTAGGAGACCAGGAAGAAACAAATAAAGGGAGAGTGAGCGATAAAAGAAAATTAGATGAGCTTCAGTGTCAGCAACGAAATCCATTTGTCTGCCTCAGAGTGTTCCTGGACATCCATCTTCTTTCTCAGAAGAAAGAATATGGTACCCAGATATGATGGTGGTTTTTGCACTATCAGACTTGCCCTGCCATAGAATATGGTGTTAAACCCCTGGGTGTCTAATTAATGAGTTGGGAGCTGGAAGATATGGCGTGGTTTCCCGCCAGCTCGAGAGCGGGAAACACACCATGTTCCTCTCCTCTCACCATGGGACACAGACCTGGGTGGGAGATTTCCGCCCAGGGAGTCTCAGCCTACAGTTTCCTGCTGCTTCACTCCCTCCTTCCTGGAGTAGAGCTGTTACATTTTGCAGTTTCCAGTCCACTGGGGCCTTTCCTGAAGCTAGGGAATGTTAGCAGATTACAACCAATGCGGTGCCATAGCAGAGGCCTGGGCATCCAGGTGAGTGATGGCGGCAATTGGATTGTGGGGCAGAGGAGTGGATTTGGAGCAAGGACAGATGGGTGGCTCTCAGTCGGCTCCCCTTTCCTAATGTCTGGTTCTTTGATAAGACACTTCAGAGCCTTTAAATAAGCCACCTCCGCCCTCCCCCCTCCCGATCCAGGAACCCACAAACAACCTGACAGTGTGAGAGTGATCAATGCTTACTTTTCAAGCTCCCCGCATGACAAGTTCCCCCATCCACCATTGGGTGAATACCAGCAGTGACAGGATGAGGACCTTCGGTGGTCATTAAATGCCCACCTAACGGCCTCAATTGTTGGCCGGCAGGAAGGCCATTCATGAGGCAGGAAAGTGACAGGTTCCGCATCAATCACTCTCCCACCTGATTAAATACCTTCCCCACCCGCTCCAAACTTACCGCGGGAAAACGCATTCAGTTCCACCCAGTATTTTAGTGAGGGCATGGAAAGAAAGGACAATTCATTTCAAAAAAAGGATCAAAGAAATTAAAGGAAAACATCCACATTGTAAAATTGCGCAGACCTTATTTCTGAAATCACAAATGACCAGTTTATTTTGTTGTTGGAACTTTGGAGTTGATAGGAGCTGTCGGAGGGGGAATTTATTTGATTTGATTTTGATTTGATTTATTCTTGTCACATATATTAGTGTACAGTGAAAATTATTGCATCTTGCACGCTATACAGACAAAGCACACTGTACATAGAAAAGGAAAGGAGAAGTATGTAGTGTTAGTCATAGCTGGGGTGTTGAGAAAGATCAGTGTGATGCGAGGGAGGGCTATTCAAAAGTCTGATGGCAGCAGGGAAGAAGCTGTTCTTGAGTCAGTTGGTAATTTCCACTTGTGGCAAATACAGTGGGACAGTCCTGGTTTCCATAACGCCTGTGCTTATAGTTTTATCAACTGGGAACAGCAGAAGTCTCTCTTTCTGCCTTCTATTGACCTGATCTGATAAATGAAACACATGGAACGAAATTTGTGCTTGGTTTTGGTCAACTTGCGGTTTGCACGCACTGAACGAGTAACTTAGCTGCGGAAATTATTACAATTCACAAGAGGTCGAAACTCCAGTGAATACAAAGGCATCACAAGCTTGATTTATGTGCGCAACTGAAATAAAAGCAGATTAGCAAAGACCTTGTCTGGAGAACACCAGATATGATGACATGCTGTCGTCTCTGCTTGTTAATTTTCTAATGGAGATTGTTGGTGCTACAAATCTTATTGCTTTTGCCAGTAGCATAGAACATAGAACATTACAGCGCAGTACAGGCCCTTCGGCCCTCGATGTTGCGCCGACCAGTGGTACCAATCTAAAGCCCCTCTAATCTGCACTATTCCAATATCATCCATATGTTTATCCAATAACCACTTGAACGCTCTCAACGTTGACGAGTCCACCACTGCTGCCGGCAGGGCATTCCACGCCCTTACTACTCTCTGAGTAAAGAACCTACCTCTAACATCTGTCCTATGTCTCTCACCCCTCAATTTAAAGCTATGTCCCCTCGTGCTAGCCAACACCATCCGAGGAAAAAGGCTCTCACTATCCACCCTATCTAATCCTCTCATCATCTTGTATGCCTCTATTAAGTCACCTCTTAACATTCTTCTCTCGAATGAAAATAACCTCAAGCCCCTCAGCCTTTCCTCATACGATTTTCCCACCATACCAGGCAACATCCTGGTAAATCTCCTCTGCATCCTTTCCAACACTTCCACATCTTTCCTATAATACGGCGACCAGAACTGTACGCAATACTCCGAATGCGGCCGCACCAGAGTTTTGTACAGTTGCAGCATGACCTCCTGGCTCCGAAACTCAATCCCTCTACCAATAAAAGCGAACACACCTTACGCCTTCTTAACAACCCTATCAACCTGGGTGCCAACTTTCAGGGATCTATGCACATGGACACTCAGATCCCTCTGTTCATCCACACTACCAAGTATCTTACCATTAGCCCAATATCTCTGTATTCCTGTTACTCCTTCCAAAGTGAATCACCTCACACTTTTCCGCATTGAACTCCATTTGCTACCTCTCAGCCCAGCTCTGCAGCTTATCTATGTCCCTCTGTAACCTGCCACTTCCCTCCGCACTGTCTACAACTCCACCGACTTTAGTGTCATCCGCAAATTTACTAATCCATCCTTCCACGCCCTCATCCAAGTCATTAATAAAAATGGCAAACAGCAGTGGCCCCAAAACAGATCCATGCGGTACACCACTAGTAACTGAACTCCAGGATGAATATTTTCCATCAACCACCACCCTTTGTTTTCTTACAGCTAGCCAATTCCTGATCCAAACCACGAAATCACCCTCAATCCCATGTGTCCGTATTTTCTGCAAAATGGTTCACCGCGCGATGGGGAGTGTACAGAAGAAGGAATGGAAAATGTATAGTTTTATTCACCGTAAAAGGATCAAAAAAAGGACCTTGTGTATATATATAAGGGAGACTGTCACTTTCCATCCCTGGAATACTCGCTGTGTGACTGGTATGCAACCTCATTGAGAAGCAGAGGTGAATGCCAAAAGTGCACAAAGCATTTATCACAGACATATTCATCCACTCTGGAAAAAGGGACACTTTGAAATGGATAATGTGGTCCACTTTATCAGAAGTGAGCAATGCTATCAGCTACATCATTAGATAGGGAAAAATTGGGGTAGGGAGGAGGTGTGACATATTCACTCTTGCATTCAAAAACATACCAACGAAAGTCATATTGTTCAGGATTTTGTAATGCAGCCATAGGTTGTCATGTGGGTAATATTTATCTCTGTTGTTCAAAGCTGTTCTGCACCAAGTGATGAGGTTATTATTAATATCTGTTCTAAATGTCTGGTGCAATCGTGATATCCATCTCTGTCCCTTGGTTAGGTTGCACACAGTTGGTATCCCAGTGAATCAGAGCCATGGTCTCCCTCAGACTCACACAAACTCCTTGCCGACTGCCTCATTTTCACCAAAACACATGAATTGGGAAATTGTGACTTTGTTCTTGTTTTACCTGTTTCAGCTCCATTAAAGATGTTATATAAACGCAGTTGTTGATAAATTCCTTCTTTTCTCAAGCCCATGCTTGTTCTCTTCGGAGCGAGGCGAGCTGTGCCCAGCTTCTAATTTTATCTTTTACTCTTGTTCTGTGCTTCTAAAACTTCATTCTAACTCTTTAAAACTCTCTAACAACGCCTTAATGTAATTTCTCATAGATTTGGCCACACCCTAGCTGTGACTGTAACACTACATTCTGCACTCTCTCCTTTCCTTCTCTATCACAGTATGTTTTGTCTGTATAACCCGCAAGAAACAATACTTTTCACTGCATGTTAATACATGTGACAATAATAAATCAAATCAAATCCAATCTTTTGTTTTACAATTCACTCCCTCCATTTTAATTATATTTTCTTTCTTCCCAACTCTGTCTCTCATTTCGTAAAACGTTTAATGTCATTTGGTCCCTTTGCCTTTTGCACGGTCTCTCGCTCTTTCTCTCTACCTCTGTTTGTGTATTTTCCTGTGGATCTGACTTGCTCCCTCTTTCTGCTTGTCCCTGGTTGTCTGTACATCTGTCTTTTTTTCATTATCTCTATCTTCTATTATTGTTTCCCTTTCTCTATTAATTCCTTGGTCACCTTTGCTGTTAAAATGTATCTTTCTCTCGATCCATTCCCCTTTGTCATTCCACTTCTTTCCCTTTCTCCCTCACTTGTTCCCGACCTCAGCCTTTCCCACTGTAGGTGGTATCTCACCTGCCTTGATGTGGATCTGGGTGACAGATCATCTGGTGCCATTCATGACAAACTGGGATATTTCCACTCATGAACGGGGCAAGGATATAGCCAGAAGATTCTTCCTTTTGCTATCAATTGGCAACTTTGCTCAGCATACAATCCCTACAGTGCAGAAGGAGGTCATTTGGTCCATCGAGTCTGCACTGACTCTCCAAACGAGCATGTTACCCAGACCCAGAATCTGCCCTATCCCCATTGCCCCAAGCATTTACCTTGCGAATCCCCCTAACCTACAGATCTTGGGACACATCTCATTTTTTGCACATAAAACTGAACATTAGTCCTCTTTAACTCGATACAATCATAGAATCCCCACAGTGCGGAAGGAGGCCAATCGGCCAATTGAGCTTTAACCAACAACAATCCCAGCCAGGCCTTGTTCCCATGTATTTACCCTTCTAGTCCCCCTGACACCAAGGGGCAATCTAGCACGGCCAATCCATCTAACCCACACATCTTTGGACTGTGGGAGGAAATCGGAGCACCTGGAGGACACTCAGGCAGACCATGGGAGAACGTGCAAACTCTGTGTGTGTGTGTATCTGTGTGTGTGTGTATCTGTGTATCTGTGTGTGTGTATCTGTGTGTGTCTGTGTATCTGTGTGTGTGTGTGAACAAAGAACAAAGAACAAAGAACAGTACAGCACAGGAAACAGGCCCTTCGGCCCTCCAAGCCTGTGCCGCTCCTTGGTCCAACTAGACCAATCGTTTGTATCCCTCCATTCCCAGGCTGCTCATGTGACTATCCAGGTAAGTCTTAAACGATGTCAGCGTGCCTGCCTCCACCACCCTACTTGGCAGCGCATTCCAGGCCCCCACCACCCTCTGTGTAAAAAACGTCCCTCTGATGTCTGAGTTATACTTCGCCCCTCTCAGCTTGAGCCCGTGACCCCTCGTGATCGTCACCTCCGACCTGGGAAAAAGCTTCCCACTGTTCACCCTATCAATACCCTTCATAATCTTGTATACCTCTATTAGATCTCCCCTCATTCTCCGTCTTTCCAAGGAGAACAACCCCAGTCTACCCAATCTCTCCTCATAGCTAAGACCCTCCATACCAGGCAACATCCTGGTAAACCTTCTCTGCACTCTCTCCAATGCCTCCACGTCCTTCTGGTAGTGCGGCGACCAGAACTGGACGCAGTACTCCAAATGCGGCCTAATCAGCGTTCTATACAGCTGCATCATCAGACTCCAGCTTTTATACTCTATACCCCGTCCTATAAAGGCAAGCATACCATATGCCTTCTTCACCACCTTCTCCACCTGTGTTGCCACCTTCAAGGATTTGTGGACTTGCACACCTAGGTCCCTCTGTGTTTCTATACTCCTGATGACTCTCCCATTTATTGCATAACTCCTCCCTACATTATTTCTTCCAAAAAGCATCACTTCGCATTTATCCGGATTAAATTCCATCTGCCACCTCTCCGCCCAATTTTCCAGCCTATCTATATCCTGCTGTATTGCCCGACAATGCTCTTCGCTATCCACAATTCCAGCCATCTTTGTGTCATCCGCAAACTTGCTGATTACACCAGTTACACCTTCTTCCAAATCATTTATATATATCACAAATAGCAGAGGTCCCAGTGCAGAGCCCTGCGGAACACCACTGGTCACAGACCTCCAGCCGGAAAAAGACCCTTCGACCACTACCCTCTGTCTCCTATGGCCAAGCCAGTTCTCCACCCATCGAGCCACTTCTCCTTGTATCCCATGAGCCTTAACCTTCTTAACCAACCTGCCATGTGGGACTTTGTCAAATGCCTTACTGAAATCCATATAGACGACATCCACGGCCCTTCCTTCATCAACCGTTTTTGTCACTTCCTCAAAAAACTCCACCAAATTTGTAAGGCACGACCTCCCTCTTACAAAACCATGCTGTCTGTCACTAATGAGATTGTTCCGTTCTAAATGCACATACATCCTGTCTCTAAGAATCCTCTCCAACAACTTCCCTACCACGGACGTCAAGCTCACCGACCTATAATTTCCAGGGTTATCCCTGCTACCCTTTTTAAACAACGGGACCACATTCGCTATCCTCCAATCCTCAGGGACCTCACCCGTGTCCAAAGAAGCGACAAAGATTTCCGTCAGAGGCCCAGCAATTTCCTCTCTCGTCTCCCTGAGCAGTCGAGGATAGATGCCATCAGGCCCTGGGGCTTTGTCAGTTTTAATGTTCCCTAAAAAACCTAACACTTCCTCTCTCGTAATGGAGATTTTCTCTAACGGGTCAACACCTCCCTCCGAGACACTCCCGGTTAACACGCCCCTCTCCTTCGTGAATACCGATGCAAAGTATTCATTTAGGATCTCCCCTATTCCCTTGGGTTCTAAGCATAATTCCCCTGCTTTGTCCCTGAGAGGTCCGATTTTCTCCCTGACAACTCTTTTGTTCCTAACGTATGAATAGAATGCCTTAGGATTCTCCTTAATCCTGCCTGCCAAGAACATCTCGTGCCCTCTTTTTGCCCTTCTAACTCCCCGTTTGAGATCTTTCCTACTCTCTCTGTATTCCTCCAGAGCTCCATCTGTTTTCAGTTGCCTGGACTTAACGTACGCCTCCCTTTTCATTTTAATCAGATCCTCAATTTCCCTGGTTATCCACGGCTCTCGAATCCTACCTTTCCTATCTTTCCTTTTTACAGGTGTGTGTGTGTGTATCTGTGTGTGTGTCTGTGTATCTGTGTGTGTGTGTATCTGTGTATCTGTGTCTGTGTATCTGTGTGTGTGTGTGTGTCTGAGTATCTGTGTGTGTGTGTGTGTGTGCCTCTGTGTGTGTGTCTGTGTGTGTCTGTGTGTGTGTGTGTGTATCTGTGTGTGTGTCTGTGTGTGTCTGTGTATCTGTGTGTGTCTGTGTGTGTCTGTGTGTGTGTGTGTCTGTGTATCTGTGTGTGTGTCTGTGTATCTGTGTGTGTGTCTGTGTGTGTGTGTGTCTGTGTATCTGTGTGTGTCTGTGTGTGTGTGTGTATCTGTGTGTGTCTGTGTGTGTCTGTGTGTGTGTGTCTGTGTGTGTGTCTGTGTGTGTGTCTGTGTATCTGTGTGTGTCTGTGTCTGTGTGTGTGTGTGTGTGTCTGTGTATCTGTGTTTGTGTCTGTGTGTGTGTCTGTGTGTGTCTGTGTATCTGTGTGTGTGTCTGTGTGTGTGTCTGTGTGTGTGTGTCTGTGTGTGTGTGTCTGTGTATCTGTGTGTGTGTGTGTGTGTGTGTCTGTGTATCTGTGTGTGTGTCTGTGTGTGTGTGTGTGTCTGTGTGTGTGTGTGTCTGTGAATCTGTGTGTGTCTCTGTGTGTGTGTCTGTGTGTGTGTGTCTGTGTGTGTGTGTGTGTGTGTATCTCTGTGTGTGTGTGTGTGTCTGTGTGTGTGTGTGTGTGTGTGTGTGCCACTGTGTGTGTGTCTGTGTGTGTGTGTGTGCCACTGTGTGTGTGTGTGTGTGTCTGTGTGTGTGTGTGTCTGTGTGTGTGTGTGTGTGTCTGTGTGTGTGTGTGTGTGTGCCACTGTGTGTGTGTGTGTCTGTGTGTGTGTGTGTGTGTGTCTGTGTGTGTGTGTGTCTGTGTGTGTGTGTGTGTCTGTGTGTGTGTGTGTCTGTGTGTGTGTGTGTGTGTGTCTGTGTGTCTGTGTGTCTGTGTGTGTGTGTATCTCTGTGTGTGTGTGTGTGTGTGTCTGTGTGTGTGTGTGTGTGTGTGTGTGCCACTGTGTGTGTGTGTCTGTTTGTGTGTGTCTGTGTGTGTGTGTGTGTGTGTGTGAGTGTGTGTGTGTGTGTGTGTGTGTGTGCCACTGTGTGTGTGTCTGTGTGTGTCTGTGTGTGTGTGTGTATCTGTGTGTGTGTGTGTGTGTCTGTGTGTGTGTGTGTGTGTCTGTGTGTGTGTGTGTGTGTCTGTGTGTGTGTCTGTGTGTGTGTGTGTGTGTCTGTGTGTCTGTGTGTGTGTGTGTGTGTGTGTGCCACTGTGTGTGTGTCTGTGAGTCAGCGTGTGAATCTGGGCTGTAATTCTAACCCCTGCTCTTCAGCCCCTCACCGGACCAGTTCACCGCTGGCTCCCACCTCCTCCCAGTGATGGCTGGCTCACTGAGGGAAGTCCAGACACATTCTGCTGGCAGTCGGCACCAAGACAGTGGTCTGCCCGCTGAGAGAGGGGATGTTTCATCCTGTGCACTCAGTTCATTGACTCTGAACCAAACACTGGAAGCAACCTGCCCCCTACTGACAGAATACAGTAGTTTTAGTTAACTTAAAATCCTGGGTAATTTTCTCTCCCCTCCATCGGGAATCTCCTTAAACCCCAATATCTGTCCCAGTTAATATTTAATACCCTCGATCGGGACCCTCCTTAACCCTCTCTCTGTCCCCAGTTAATATTTAATACCCTCGATCGCGACCCTCCTTAACCCTCTCTCGGCTCCAGTTGTTATTTTATATCCTCGATCGCGACCCTCCTTAACCCTCTCTCTGTCCCAGTTAATATTTCATACCCTCGATCACGACCCTCCTTAACCCTCTCTCTGTCCCAGTTAATATTTCATACCCTCGATCACGACCCTCCTTAACCCTCTCTCTGCTCCAGTTAATATTTCATACCCTCGATCGCGACCCTCCTTAACCCTCTCTCTGCTCCAGTTAATATTTCATACCCTCGATCACGACCCTCCTTAACCCTCTCTCTGTCCCAGTTAATATTTCATACCCTCGATCACGACCCTCCTTAACCCTCTCTCTGCTCCAGTTAATATTTAATACCCTCGATCACGACCCTCCTTAACCCTCTCACTGCTCCAGTTAATAATTCATACCCTCGATCGCGACCCTCCTTAACCCTCTCTCTGTCCCAGTTAATATTTGATATCCTCGATCGCAACCCTCCTTCACCATCTCCCTGTCCCAGTTAATATTTGATACCCTCGATCACGACTCTCCTTAACCCTCTGTCCCCAGTTAATATTTTATATCCTCGATCGCGACCCTCCTTAACCCTCTCTCTGTCCCCAGTTAATATTTTATATCCTCGATCGCGACCCTCCTTAACCCTCTCTCTGTCCCCAGTTGTTATTTTATATCCTCGATCGCGACCCTCCTTAATCCTCTCTCTGTCCCAATTAATATTTTATATCCTCGATCGCGACCCTCCTTAACCCTCTTTCTTTCAGGCAACAGGAGGCTGCCCCATTCAGCCCCTTCTCCAGCCTGTTACACAGGAACAGGAGGAGGCCATTCAGCCCCTTCTCCAGCCTGTTACACAGGAACAGGAGGAGGCCATTCAGCCCCTTCTCCAGCCTGTTACACAGGAACAGGAGGAGGCCATTCTGCCCCTTCCCCAGCCTGTTACACAGGAACAGGAGGAGGCCCCATTCAGCCCCTTCTCCAGCCTGTTACACAGGAACAGGAGGAGGCCATTCAGCCCCTTCTCCAGCCTGTTACACTGGGAACAGGAGGAGGCCATTCAGCCCCTTCTCCAGCCTGTTACACAGGAACAGGAGGAGGCCCCATTCAGCCCCTTCTCCAGCCTGCTACACAGGAACAGGAGGAGGCCCCATTCAGCCCCTTCTCCAGCCTGTTACACAGGAACAGGAGGAGGCCCCATTCAGCCCCTTCTCCAACCTGTTACACAGGAACAGGAGGAGGCCATTCAGCCCCTTCTCCAGCCTGTTACACAGGAACAGGAGGAGGCCCCATTCAGCCCCTTCTTCAGCCTGTTACACAGGAACAGGAGGAGGCCATTCAGCCCCTTCTCCAGCCTGTTACACAGGGAACAGGAGGAGGCCCCATTCAGCCTGGAGTGCACTGGCAGGCTGGAAGGTGGTTTGAAGTTTGGAGCCTCCGGAATAAGGTGGGTGAACTTGCAGCATGGGTTGGTACCTGGAACTTCGATGTTGTGGCAATCTCGGAGACATGGATAGAGCAGAGACAGGAATGGTTGTTGCAGGTTCCGGGGTTTAGATGTTTCAGTAAGAGCAGGGAAGGTGGTAAAAGAGGGGGAGGTGTGGCATTGTTAGTCAAGAACAGTATTACGGTGGCAGAAAGGACGTTTGATGAGTACTCGTCTACTGAGGTAGTTTGGGCTGAGGTTAGAAACAGGAAAGGAGAGGTCACCCTGTTCGGAGTTTTCTATAGGCCTCCGAAAAGTTCCAGAGATGTAGAGGAAAGGATTGCTGAGATGATTCTGGATGGGAGCGAAAGTAACAGGGTAGTTGCTATGGGGGACTTTAACTTTACAAATATTGACTGGAAAAGCTATAGTTCGAGTGCTTTAAAGGGGCCAATCTTTGTCCAATGTGCGCAGGAAGGTTTCCTGACACAGTATGTAGATAGACCAACAAGAGGCGAGGCCACATTGGATTTGGTACTGGGTAATGAACCAGGCCAGGTGTTAGATTTGGAGGTAGGTGAGGACTTTGGTGACAGTGACCACAATTCGATTACGTTTACCTTAGCAATGGAAAGGGATAGGTATATACCGCAGGGCAAGAGTTATAGCTGGGGGAAAGGAAATTATGATGCGATTAGGCGAGATTTAGGATGCATAGGTTGGGGAAGGAAACTGCAGGGGATGGGCACAATTGAAATATGGAGCTTGTTTAAGGAACAGCTACTGGGTGTGCTTAGAATTAGGTGTCCGTAGAATTAAGGATCTTCTTGTGAGGGATCCTCTTGGGTTGAGTGATCATAATATGGTTGAATTTCTGATACAGATGGAGGGTGAGAAAGTAGGGTCCCAAACCAGTGTCCTGTGCTTGAACAGAGGGGAGTACGATCTGGAAGAAGGTGTAACTGAGGTGATCAGTAAGTTTGCGGACGACACGAAAATGGCTGGACTTGCAGATAGTGAGGAGCATTGTCAGAAGCTACAGAAGGATATAGATAGGCTGGAAATTTGGGCAAAGAAATGGCACATGGAGTTCAATCCAGATGAATGCAAAGTGATGCAATTTGGTAGAAGTAACGTAGGGGGGAGCTATACGATAAATGGCAGAACCATAAAGGGTGTAGATACGCAGTGGGACCTGGGTGTGCAAGTCCACAGATCCTTGAAGGTGACGTCACAGGTGGAGAAGGTGGTGAAGAAGGCATATGGCATGCTTGCCTTTATAGGACCGGGCATCGAGTATAAAAGTTGGGGTCTGATGTTGCAGTTGTATAGAACGTTGGTTTGGCCGCATCTGGTCGCCACACTACCAGAAGGACATGGAGGCTTTGGAGAGAGTACAGAGGAGGTTTACCAGGATGTTGCCTGGAATGGAAGGGCTTACTTATGAGGAGAGATTGGGTAAACTGGGGTTGTCCTCACTGGAAAGACGGAGGATGAGGGGTGACCTAATAGAGGTGTATAAAATTATGAAAGGCATAGATAGGATGAACGGTGGGAAGCTTTTTCCCAGGTCGGTGGTGACGTTCACGAGGGGTCATAGGTTCAAGGTGACGGGGGGGAGGTTTAAGACGGATATCAGAAGGACGTATTTTACAGAGAGGGTGGTGGGGGCCTGGAATGCGCTGCCGGGCAAGGTGGTGGAGGCGGACACACTGGGAATGTTTAAGGCTTATCTGGAGAGCCATATGAACGGAGTGAGAATGGAGGGATACAAAAGAATGGTCTAGTTTGGACCAGGGAGCAGCACGGGCTTGGAGGGCCGAAGGGCCTGTTCCTGTGCTGTATTGTTCTTTGTTCTTTGATAGGATGAGTGGGAATTGGCTAATCTAGACTGGGCTAGCAGACTGGTAGGTAGGACAGCTGAGGACCAGTGGAGGATTTTTAAGGAGATTTTTTAAAGTACTCAGCAAAAATATATTCCGGTGAAAAAGAAGGACTGTAAGAAAAGGGATAACCAGCTGTGGATAACGAGGGAAATAAAAGAGAGTATTAAAATAAAAACAAATGCGTACAGAGTGGCCAAAAATAGTGGAGAATTAGTGGATTGGGAAAACTTTAAGAAACAACAAAGAACGAATAAGAAAGCGATAAAGAAATGAAAGATAGGTTATGAAGCGAGGCTAGCTCTAAATATAAAAAATGACAGTAAAAGCTTTTATAAATATATAAAAAGGAATAGAGTGGCTCGAGTGAATGTTGGACCCTTGGAGGACGAGAGGGGGGATTTAATAGTGGGAAATGAGGAAATGGCTGAAACTTTAAATAAGTTCTTTGTGTCGGTCTTCACGGTGGAAGACACAAATAGTTTACCGAATATTAGAGATCGAGAGTTGGTAGGAGGAGAGGTACTCAATATAATTAATATTACCAGGGAGGCAGTGCTTGGTAGACTAACGGGACTGAAGGTGGACAAGTCCCCGGGCCTGGATGGAATGCATCCCAGGGTGCTGAAAGAAATGTCAAGAGGTAATAACGGATGCGTTAGTGGTTATTTGTCAAAATTCGCTGGACTCTGGGGAGGTGCTGGCTGATTGGAAAACGGTTAATGTTACGCCGCTGTTTAAAAAAGGAAATAGACAAAAGGCGGGTAACTACAGGCCGGTTAGCTTAACATCCGTAGTTGGGAAAATGCTAGAGTCCATTATTAAAGAGGAAATAACAGAGCACCTGAATAAGAATGGTTCGATCAAGCAGACGCAGCATGGATTCATGAAGGGAAAGTCATGTTTGACGTATCTACTGGACATTTATGAAGATGTGACTAGTGCGGTTGACGGAGGGGAACCGGTGGATGCGGTGTTTTTAGATTTCCAGAAGGCGTTTGATAAGGTGCCTCACAAAAGGTTGCTGCAGAAGATTGGGGTACACGGAGTTAGGGGTAAGGTGTTGGCGTGGATTGGGGATTGGCTATCAAACAGGAAGCAGAGAGTTGGGATAAATGGGTGCTTTTCTGGTTGGCAGATGGTAACTAGTGGCGTGCCACAGGGATCGGTACTGGGACCTCAACTGTTTACCAAATACATAGACGATCTGGAGGAGGGGACTGAGTGTAGGGGTAACAAAGTTTGCTGATGACAGGAAGGTGAGTGGGAAAGTGAATTGCGTGGAGGATGCGGAAAATCTGGATCGGCTGAGCGAGTGGCGAGGATCTGGCAGATGGAATATAACATTGGCAAATGTGAGGTTATCCACTTTGGAAGAAATAATAGTAAATTGGAATATTATTTAAATGGAGAAAAATTACATCGTGCGACTGTGCAGAGGGACCTGGGGGTCCTTGTGCACGAATCGCAAAAACTCAGTCTGCAGGTGCAGCAGGTGATCAAGAAGGCGAATGGAATGTTGGCCTTTATCGCGAGGGGGATAGAATATAAAAGCAGGGAGGTCTTGCTGCAACTGTACAAGGCACTGGTGAGGCCGCAACTGGAGTACTGTGTGCAGTTTTGGTCCCCTTATTTGCGAAAGGATATATTGGCCTTGGAGGGAGTGCAGAGAAGGTTCACCAGGTTGATACCGGAGATGAGGGGTGTAGCTTATGAGGAGAGATTGAACAGATTGGGTCTGTACTCGGAGGTAAGAAGGCTGAGGGGTGATCTGATAGAGACATATAAGATAATGAAGGGCTGGATAGGGTAGAGGTGGAGAGATTCTTTCCACTTAGAAGGGAAACCAGAACTAGAGGGCACAGCCTCAAAATAAGTGGGGGGCCGGTTCAGAACAGAGTTGAGGGGGATCTTCTTCTCTCAGAGGGTAGTGAATCTCTGGAATTCTCTGCCCATTGAAGTGGTGGAGGCTTCCTCGTTGAGTATGTTTAAATCACGGGTAGATAGTTTTCTGATCAATAAGGGAATTAGGGGATATGGGGAGCAGGCGGGTAAGTGGAACTGATTCGCTTCAGATCAGCCATGATCTTGTTGAATGGCGGGGCAGGCTCGAAAGGCCAGATGGCCTACTCCTGCTCCTATTTCTTATGTTCTTATGTCCTTGATAAATATGTACCTGTCAGGCAGGGAGGACGTGGTCGAGCGAGGGAACCGTGGTTTACTAAGGAGGTTGAATCTCGTGTGAAGAGGAAGAAGGAGACTTATGTAAAGATGAGACGTGAAGGCTCAGTTAGGGCACTTGAGAGTCACAAGTTAGCCAGGAAGGACCTAAAGGGAGAGTTAAGAAGAGCCAGGAGGGGACATGAGAAGTCTTTGGCAGGTAGGATCAAGGAAAACCCTAAAGCTTTCTTTAGGTATGTCAGGAGTAAAAGAATGACTAGGGTAAGATTAGGGCCAGTCAAGGACAGGAGTGGGAAGTTGTGCCTGGAGCCTCAAGAGATAGGAGAGGCGCTGAATGAATATTTTTCGTCAGTATTCACACAGGAAAATGACAATTCATAATAATCATTTCTTCTCATCATCTGGAAAGGAATAATTTGATTAGGGATAGTCAACACGGTTTTGTGAAGGGTAGGTCGTGCCTCACAAACCTGATTGAGTTCTTTGAGAAGGTGACCAAAGAGGTGGATGAGGGTAAAGCGGTTGATGTGGTGTATATGGATTTCAGCAAAGCGTTTGATAAGGTTCCCCATGGTAAGCTATTGCAGAACATAAGAACATAAGAACATAAGAAATAGGAGCAGGAGTAGGCCATCTAGCCCCTCGAGCCTGCCCCGCCATTCAATAAGATCATGGCTGATCTGAAGTGAATTAGTTCCACTTATCCGCCTGCTCCCCATAACCCTTAATTCCCCTTCCGATCAGGAATCCATCCATCCGCGCTTTAAACATATTCAGCGAGGTAGCCTCCACCACCTCAGTAGGCAGAGAATTCCAGAGATTCACCACCCTCTGGGAGAAGAAGTTCCTCCTCAACTCTGTCTTAAACCGACCCCCCTTTATTTTGAGGCTGTGTCCTCTAGTTTTAACTTCCTTACTAAGTGGAAAGAATCTCTCCGCCTCCACCCTATCCAGCCCCCGCATTATCTTATAAGTCTCCATAAGATCCCCCCTCATCCTTCTAAACTCCAACGAGTACAAACCCAATCTCCTCAGCCTCTCCTCATAATCCAAACCCCTCATCTCCGGTATCAACCTGGTGAACCTTCTCTGCATTCCCTCCAATGCCAATATATCCTTCCTCATATAACGGGACCAATACTGCACACAGTATTCCAGCTGCGGCCTCACCAATGCCCTGTACAGGTGCATCAAGACATCCCTGCTTTTATATTCTATCCCCCTCGCAATATAGGCCAACATCCCATTTGCCTTCTTGATCACCTGTTGTACCTGCAGACTGGGCTTCTGCGTCTCATGCACAAGGACCCCCAGGTCCCTTTGCACGGTGGCATGTTTTAATTTGTTTCCATTGAGATAGTAATCCCATTTGTTATTATTTCCTCCAAAGTGTATAACCTCGCATTTCTCAACGTTATACTCCATTTGCCATATCCTCGCCCACTCACTCAGCCTGTCCAAATCTCTCTGCAGATCTTCTCCATCCTCCACACGATTCACTTTTCCACTTATCTTTGTGTCGTCTGCAAACTTCGTTACCCTACACTCCGTTCCCTCCTCCAGATCATCTATATAAATGGTAAATAGTTGCGGCCCGAGTACCGATCCCGGCGGCACGCCACTCGTTACCTTCCTCCAACCGGAAAAACACCCATTTATTCCGACTCTTTGCTTCCTGTCGGATAGCCAGTCCCCAGTCCACTTTAACACACTACCCCCAACTCCGTGTGCCCTAATCTTCTTCAGCAGCCTTTTATGGGGCACCTTATCAAACGCCTTTTGGAAATCCAAAAACACCACATCCACCGGTTCTCCTCCATCAACCGCCCTAGTCACATCTTCATAAAAATCCAACATGTTCGTCAAGCACGACTTTCCCCTCGTGAATCCATGCTGCGTCTGATTGATCGAACCATTTCTATCCAGATGCCCTGCTATCTCCTCTTTAATAATGGATTCCAGCATTTTCCCTACTACAGACGTTAAGCTGACCGGCCTATAGTTACCCGCCTTTTGTCTCCTTCCTTTTTTAAACAGCGGCGTAACATTAGCCGTTTTCCAATCAACCGGCACTACCCCAGAATGCAACGAGTTTTGATAAATAATCACTAACGCATCCACTATTACCTCTGACATTTCTTTCAATACCGTGGGATGCATTCCATCCGGACCCGGGGACTTGTCCACCTTCAGTCCCATTAGTCTACCCAGCACTGCCTCTCTGGTAACATTAATTGTATTAAGTATTTCTCCTGCTGCCAACCCTCTATCGTTAATATTTGGCAAACTATTTGTGTCCTCCACCGTGAAGACCGACACAAAAAACTTATTTAAAGACTCAGCCATATCCTCATTTCCCACTATTAACTCCCCCCTCTCGTCCTCCAAGGACAGGTACAGCATGGGGTTCGATACAGAGCAAATCTTCCTCTACACTTTGCCCCATCATTGTGCGTGTGTGAGAGGGGGAGTGTGTGTGTGAGTGTGTGTGTGAGTGTGTGAGAGAGAGAGAGTGTGTGTGAGAGAGAGAGAGAGAGTGTGTGTGTGAGAGAGAGAGAGTGTGTGAGAGAGTGAGTGTGTGAGAGAGTGAGTGTGTGAGAGAGTGAGTGTGTGTGAGAGTGAGTGTGTGTGAGAGAGAGTGTGTGTGAGAGAGAGTGTGTGTACGTAAGAGAGTGTGTACGTGAGAGTGTGAGTGCGCGTGAGTGTGTGTGCGTATGTGTGTGTGTGCGTGTGAGAGAGTGTGCGTGTGAGAGAGTGTGTGTGTGTGAGAGTGTGTGTGTGTGTGAGAGTGTGCGTGTGAGAGAGTGTGCGTGTGAGTGAGTGTGTGTGCGAGTGAGAGTTTGTGTGTGTGTGTGTGTGAGAGTTTGTGTGTGTGTGTGAGTTTGTGTGTGCGTGTGAGAGTTTGTGTGTGTGAGAGAGCTTGTGTGCGCGTGTGAGAGTTTGTGTGTGCGTATGAGAGTTTGTGTGTGCGTGTGAGAGTTTGTGTCTGTGTGTGAGAGTTTGTGTGTGCGTGTGAGAGTTTGTGTGTGTGTGTGAGAGTTTGTGTGTGTGTCTGAGAGTGTGTAAGAGAGAGAGTGTGTGTGAGCTGATCTTTCTCTACACCCTATCGGTAACTGCAACACTATATTCTGCACCCTTTCCTCTCCTTCTCCCCTGTGTACTCTACGTACGGAATGTTTTGTCTGGATAGCGCACAAGAAACAATACTTTTCACTGCATCCCAATACAAATCAATCAAATCAAATCAAATTAACACGGTGAAGTTTGGACCCTGTGGGGTGACAGTTGTCTGAATACAGATTCTATCTTATTGTAACATTCAGGTACCACGTGTACTGAGCTCACCAGCGTTCTGTCTGTATTGTGTGAATCCAGTCTTGAAATCTCCACTCATGTTGCTAATTCTGCCAAGACAGAAACTGAAAGAGTGTTTGAATTCTCCGTGATTAGAGCCCTTAACGATAAACAACATGGTGGATGAGAGGGATAGAGAGAGGGAGGAAGAGAGAGAGAGATGGAGCGATGCAGAGTAACAGAGAGATAGGGAGAGGGAGCAATGCAGAGAGTAACAGTTAGACAGTGAGGAATAGAGATTAATTCAGATGGATAGTGAGTGTCAGGGGAGTCCGAGACGCTACATAAACAAGGTAAAGATTTGAAAATGGAGGAGTGTTTCTTACCCACTTTTAAAAGACAATCCACACTCACACCAGTCACATTTCACACTCTCTGCTCAGTCCTGTGTTGGGGGGTGTTGAGTGTGGGATCAGTGTTTGCTTTTCTCAAACCGCACTGATATTCCCAACAAGGGCAAGAGGTTTCAGTGTTTAAAACTTTAAACATTTAAAAACAAAAGCAGATAGGATTTGGTTAAATCTCACGGGATAGAACACAGAACATAGAACATAGAAAGCCACAGCACAAACAGGCCCTTCGGCCCACAAGTTGCGCTGATCATATCCCTACCTCTAGGCCTATCTATAGCCCTCAATCCCATTAAATCCCATGTACTCATCCAGAAGTCTCTTAATAGAATCCAGGGTGAGGTTGCCAAATGGATACAAGTTAGGCTTGATGACAGAAGACAGAGGGTGGTTGTAGAGGGTTGTTTTTTTGTCAAACTGGAGGCCTGTGACCAGCGGGGTGCCTCAGGGATCGGTGCTGGGTCCACTGTTATTTGTCATTTATATTAATGATTTGGATGAGAATTTAGGAGGCATGGTTAGTAAGTTTGCCGATGACACCAGGATTTGTGGCATAGTGGACAGTGAAGAAGGTTATCTAGGGTTGCAATGGGATCTTGATCAATTGGGCCAGTGGGCTGATGAATGGCAGATGGAGTTTAATTTAGATAAATGCGAGGTGATGCGTTTTGGGAGATCGAACCAGCGCAGGACTTACTCAGTTAATGGTCGGGTGTTGGTGAGAGTTACAGAACAAAGAGTTCTCGGGGTACAGATTGATAGCTCCTTGAAAGTGGAGTCACAGGTGGATAGAGTGGTGAAGAAGGCATTCCACATGCTTGGTTTCATTGGTCAGAACATTGAATACAGGAGTTGGGACGTCTTGTTGAAGTTGTACAAGACATTGGTAAGACCACACTTGGAATGCTGTGTATTGTTCTGGTCACCCTATTATTGTTAGGATATTATTAAACTGGAAAGTGTGCAGAAAATAATTACTGGGATGCTACAGGGTGTTGATGGTTTGAGTTATAATGAGAGGCTGGATAGTCTGGGACTTTTTTCCCTTGAGTAGGCTTAGGGTCTTATAGAAGTCTATAAAATAATGAGGGTATGGATATAGCAACTTTATAGAACCTTAGCTCGGCTGTACTTGGAATATAGTGTTCAACTCTGATCGACACACTACCAGAAGGAGAGGGTTCAGAAAAGATTTACCAGGATGTTGCCTGGTATGGAGGGCATTAGCTATGAGGAGAGGTTGGAGAAACTTGGTTTGTTCTCACTGGAACGACAGAGGTTGAGGGGTGAACTGGTAGAAGTCTACAACATTATGAGGGGCATGGACAGAGTGGATAGTCAGAAGCTTTTTCTCTCGGTCGAAGAGTCAATTACTCGGGGGCATAGGTTTCAGGTGCGAGAGGCAAGGTTTAAAGGAGATGTATGAGTCAAGGATTTTACAGAGAGGGAGGTGTGCCTGGAACTCACTGCCGGGGAGGTAGTGGAAGCAGATACGACAGTGAGTTTTATGGGGCGTCTGGACAAATACATGAATAGGATGGGAATAGAGGGATACGGTCCCCAGAAGGGTGGGGGTTTTTAATTCAGTCGGGCAGCATGGTCAGTGCAGACTCGGAGGGCCGAAGTGCCTGTTCCTGTGCTGTAATTTTCTTTGTTCTTTGATAACCACGTCAACATCTTTTCCAAAAGGGAGGGGAGTCTAAAACTGGAGGGCGCAGGTTTAAGGTGAGAGAGGAGAGGGTCCAGAGGGCAATTCTTTTCACACATAGGGTGGTGAGGGATTGGAACAAGCTGCCAGAGGTCGTAGTAGCGGCGGGTACAATTTAGACAGCTAAATTGGTAAGATTGGTACAGAGAGATATGGGTCAAACACAGGCAATTGGTACACGCTTAATGGTAAAAACTGGGCGGCATGGACATGTCGGGCCAAAGGGCCTGTTTCCATGCTGTAAAATAATGAGGGCATGGATCGAGCAGCTTTATAGAACGTTAGTTTGGCCGCACTTAGAATCTCGTGATCAATTCTGGTCAACACACGACCAGAAAGATGTGGAAGCTTTGGAGAGAGTTCAGAAAAGATTTACCAGGATGTTGCCTGGTATGGAGGGCATTAGCTATGAGGAGAGATTGGAGAAACTTGGTTTGTTCTCACTGGAGCGACGGAGGTTGAGGGGCGACCTGATAGAATTCTACCAGATTATGAGAAGCATGGACCGAGTGGATAGTCAGAAGCTTTTTCCCAGGGTCAATTACTAGGGGCACAGGTTTAAGGTGTGAGGGGCAAGGTTTAAAGGAGTTGTATGAGGCAACTTTTTTACATAGAGGGTGGTGGGTGCCTGGAACTCGCTGCCGGGAGAGGTAGTGGAAGCAGATACAATAGTGAGTTTTACGGAGTGTCTGGACAAATACATGAATAGGATGGGGATAGAGGGATACGGTCCCCGGAAGGGGAGGGGGTTTTAGTTCAGCCGGGTCGTAGTAGTAGGTTCAGAAGAGGTCGTAGTAGAAGCGGGCACAATTTTATATTTTAAAAAGCATTCAGACAGTTATTCTGGTAAGATTGGTATGGAGGGATTTGGGCCAAACGCAGGCAATTGGTACCAGCTTAATGGTAAAAAGTGGGTGGCAGGGAAAAGTTAGGCCAAAGAGCCCATTTGTATCTGAGCTCTGTTTTCTGCCCGGAAACCATTTCTCAATCCATCCCAGTATTTTCCAAATTTGTGGATTGGACACAGTAAATTGCCGTTTACTGTCCAAACCTGGGTAGGTTCGGTGGATTAAGGTAAATGTGTGGGGTTACGGGGATGGGGCTGGGTCAAGGGCCTGAGTAGGTAATGTGTCAGAGAGTCTGTACAGACTCGATGGGCTGAATGGTCTCCTTCTGCACTGCAGGGATTCTGTGACTCTACTATTAAGCTAAAATGCGGACAATGCTGCCTATTTCTGTGCACTTTGGCAAACGTTCTGCCTCATCACCGGGTGACACGGTGGCACAGTTGTTAGCACTGCTGACTCACAGCGCCAGGGATCTGGGTTCGATTCCCCGCCTCGAGTGACTGTCTGTGTGGAGTTTGCACGTTTGGTAAATTGCCCCTCAGTGTCAGGGGGTTCGGGCCTGGGTGGGATGATTGTCGGGGCAGGCTTGTTGGGCTGAATGGCCTCATTCTGCAGGGTAGGAATTCTATGACACTTGGATCTTAAATGGTTGATAAATAGTGAAACTGAGACACAAACTGGGGCTTTGCAGCAGCAGACAGAATGGGAATCATTCCATCCTGCAGGGATTTTTATTACAGAATCAATTTCAGAAAATTTACAACTCAAAATTCACAACAGCAAAGTGTGGGATTGCAAACTTGGAATGATTAGCCCAGGACTAAAGTTTAAAAGCTACAGATTGACATTCAGAAACAAGAGATGGCCTCACATCTTCAATTCTGTGATTGTCCCCCATCTCCTGCTCTGAATATTACAAAATCTCTGTCCCCTTCATGCGTCTGGAGACTTTGAAAGTTACGCAGACATTGGTAAAACTTTCCTTTATCTCGCGGCATTTCCTGTGAAATACTCAACTTCTGCAAAGAGACACAATCTAATTGACACTTTCTGAATCTCCTTTCAAACAACCTCCCAACCCCACTGTGCAGGATGCAGGAATGTCACCTTTTGTCACATTCCTCAACACAATTGTTGACACGTTTTTGGGACAGGAAAAGTAGATTCAACTGACAGATTCTGAGCCCCAGGTTGAATCTTTAAGATGTAAAAATGAACTGAAAGCCCAGGTCTCTCTGTTCCTGCAACTATTTTAACATCAACCCATTGATTTTAAATTGATTCTCCTGTGTGTAAAAAATCATCGCTCAACTTCAGGTTTGAACATTAATAAGCGACTGAGCATCAACTGTGAATTATAGAAGGTAGTTCCAAACTAATATCACTAATACCTGGTGTGGCAAAGTGTTCCTGAATTTCACTCCGAAAAGTCTAAAACCCTAAACATGGTCTAAAATCCAATGTCCCCCAAGTCCTGTCCCCATCAAACACTCCCAGGACAGGTACAGCACAGGGTTAGGTACAGAGTAAAGCTCCCTCTACACTGTCTCCATTAAACACTCCCAGGACAAATACAGCACGGGGTTCAATACAGAGTAAAGCTCCTTCTACACTGTCTCCATCAAACACTCGCAGGACAGGGACAGCACGGGGTAAGATACAGAGTAAAGCCCGCTCTACACTGTCCCCTTCAAACACTCCCAGGACAGGGACAGCACGGGGTAAGATACAGAGTAAAGCTCCTTCTACACTGTCCCCATCAAACACTGCCAGGACAGGGACAGCACGGGGTTAGATACAGAGTAAAGTTCGCTCTACACTGTCCCCATAAAACACTTCCAGGAGAGATACAGCACGGGGTTAGATACAGAGTAAAGCTCCCTCAGTTTCAGTTTATTTACGAGTGTCACAAGTAGGCTGACATTAACACTGCAATGAAGTTACTGTGAGAATCCCCTAGTCTGCACACTCCGGCGCCTGTTCGGGTTACACTGAGGGAGAATTTAGCACGGCCAATGCACCCTGACCAGCACATCTTTCAGACTGTGGGAGGAAACCGGAGCACCCGGAGGAAACCCACGCAGACACGGGGAGAACGTGCAGACTCTGCACAGACAGTGACCCAAGCCGGGAATCGAATCCGGGTCCCTGGCGCTGTGAGGCAGCAGTGCTAACCACCGGTGATAAGGGGGAGAGTTAACAGAAAGCAGCTGGTGAGAATATACTGGCCGGTTTTAATTTAATCCAAATTAATGAATTAGAAACTTTTCACCTACGGAATTGACATCCGAGGATTTCAGTTTAAAATCCCATTGAAGCTCCCTGTATAATAATGGGATGTTTTTGCCTGTATTTAGTAATTAGTGACTTCATATCTCACAGGGAGATTAATAAAACTTTTTTCCAATTGATAGGGACAGCTCAATGGACAAAACTGGTGTGAGAAAGGGGCAAATCCTTTGAAAATGGAGGCAGAGAGGAGGCTTTGTTCAACTCCCATTCTTTCCCTGTCTTCAGCAGGCTGGGCAGGAAGTGTGAGCAGAGAGGGGGGGATAGACAGACACACACTGACACAATCCCCCCAATACACTCACTCACACATCCCCATTCCCCCTCCACTCGCTGGGTTGTGGGGAGCGGCTGCAAGGATTTTCCGGGCTGCTGTGGGGGGGTCAGGGGGTGTTTGAAATGGACGAACACGACCTACAGGGGAAAAGAAATAAAGTTTGAAACTAAACTAAAGAAACTAAAGACAGGAACTTGCAGAATCCATTACCGGCCTGCATTAACATATCAAGAGTCAGTCTGACATTGCCACAAACTCCTCTGGGCTGAGAGGGGGAGGGGGGGTGAATTAGCATCTCAATAGAGAGACAGACATTGTAAACATGTCAGAGACTTCGGGTGGGGTTTGCATCCAGCACACTCAGGATAAATGTGAATCTGAGAGCCTTCAGTCCCCACACCAATAATCCCCCTGCACTGAAAACATTCCCACTCTGATTCAGTGTGTGTGTGTGTCAGTGTGTGTGTCAATCTGCTTTTTGACCTGTGCTTTGCTTGTGTGGACATGATGCTGAATGGACTTGAATGGAAATGCTGGACTCCTCGCTGTGATATGTTGTGTGTCTTATTGTTAAAATGGCCTTGTCTCTTTTTCTCTCTCTTTTTAACCAATTTTTATCTCTCTTTCTCCTGAGGAATTTTGAAAACTGGGGATGTGTCGAGGATCCAAAGGACGGGAATGTTTGTGACCAGGACGAGGGAGAGGAGCTTCTTCCAGAGGGAGGGCTGACTGAGGCTTCACCCGGGTGAGTTGTGTGTGTTTATTACCCTGATCCAGATTTAATGTTTCATATCAGAAGGAGCGAGATCTGAATGAGAGTGGAATAGAGAGACAGAGAGAAACACACAGGGAGGGAACTGTCTCAATCTCTTTAGTCTCTGCTTTACAACTGACTTGTTGTGTTTGGATGTCACTGAGAGATTGTGTAACTAAGGGGAGATCCTGGGTTTTTGCTCTTGTATTTAATTTAAATAATTTCTTGTATTTTAATTATTTTCTCTCTCTCTCTTTCCCCAAGAATTAATGTTTAGATTTTACTGAGAGATTGTGCAACTGAGAAGGGGGAATCCTGGGCTCTTGTGCTACTTAATTTAAACATTTTCTTGTATTTTAATTAATTATTTTCTCTTCTTCCCAGGAATTTGAATTTTGAAGACTGCAATGGGACTCGGAATCCTTGGACAAGGGGCTTTTCTCCAGAGGAGGAAGGATGGACTGAGGCCTGTTCTATAGGCCGCATGTGAGTTGTTATCTCTTATTACCCCAATCCAGGTTTAATTTTAATCTCGCTTCCTCGGATGAAGCAGTTCTAGTTAGATTGTGGGATGTGGGAGGGCTGGAGTTTGAAACCCTGGGGTTAAAATAACCCGGCTTTGCAATTAGTCACAAACATGTTAACCCTTTGGTGGGTGGCAAAGAGTAAATTAAATATCTGTAATATGAAACTGTCTAAAAGTTTGATATAAATCCAAAATAACAGGGGTGGGAGAGAGTGATTTACCCGAATGTTAAATACGTTTCACAGAGGACATTACAATTCAATTTTCTGAAGTTCAGCCATTACATTTATCTTCCCCTCTACAGCTTTCTTCCCCATTCTGTCTATTTCTCTCTGCTTTTCTCTCTGTCCCTCCCTCCAGTACTTTTTCCCATCTTCAGCTTTCTCTCCCTTCCTGTCTCTTTCCACTCATCTCTCTCTCTCTCGAGCATTCTTCCATATCTGTCTATCACTCTCCAGAATGTCTCTCTCTCTCTGGCTCCATCTTTCTTTGTGTCTCTTTAAATCTTTAATCAATAAAAACTCTCCGTTATTGTAAACAGGGAGACAGGAATATGGCATCACTCATTTCAATTCAGAATACATGAGAGGCTGCAATGGGACTCAGAATCCTTGGACAAGGGGCTTTTCTCCAGAGGAGGATGGATGGACTGAGGCCTGTTCTATAGGCCGCATGTGAGTTGTCGTCTCTTTATTACCCCGATCCAGGTTTAATTTTAATCTCGCTTCCTCGGATGAACCAGTCCTGGTTCGATTGTGGGGTGTGAGGGGGGCTGGAGTTTGAAACCCTGGGGTTAAAATATCCCCACTTTGCAATTAGTTACAAACACATTAACCCTTAGGTGGGTGGCAAAGAGTAAATTAAATGTCTGTAATATGAAACTGTCTCAATTTGTTTTAAATCCAAGATAACAGGGATGGGAGACAGAGCGCTGTTCCTAATTGCAGAATAAAATTCACAGAGGCCTTTACAATTCAGTTTTCAGAAGTTTAGAATTTCATTTAGTCCTCTCTGCAGCTTTTCTCCCATTCTGTCTATTTCTCTCTGCTTTCTCTCTCTCCATCCCTTTCCTTCCTCTATCTGTCTCTCTTTTTTATTTCCTCTCTCTCCCTCTTTTTCCCAGGAAATAATATTTTGTTGGACAATCTCTCAGTAAAATCTAAGAAGGGGGAATCCTGGGCTCTTGTGCTATTTAATTTAAACATTTTCTTATATTTAAATTAATTATATTCTATCTCTCCCAAGGAATTAATATTTAGTAAGACAATGTCTCAGTGAGATCTTAGAAGGGGGAATCCTGGGGCTCTTGTGCTCTTTAATTTAAACATTTTCTTGTACTTTAATTAATTATTTTCTCTGTTCCCCAGGAATTTGAATTTAAGACTGCAACATGACTTGGAATCCTTGGACAAGGGGCTTTTCTCCAGAGGAGGATGGATGGACTGAGGCCTGTTCTATAGGCTGCAAGTGAGTTGTTATCTCTTATTACCCTGATCCAGGTTTAATTTTAATCTCGCTTCCTCGGATGAACCAGTTCTGGTTCAATTGTGGGAAGTGGGGAGGCTGGAGTTTAAAACCCTGGGGTTAAAATATCCCGGCTTTGCAATTCGTTTGGTGGGTGGCAAAGAGTAAATTAAATATCTGTAATATGAAACTTTCTAAAAGTTTGATGCAAATCCAAAGTAACAGGGATGGGAGAGACTGACTTACCCGAATGTTAAATACGTTTCACAGAGGACATTACAATTCAATTTTCTGAAGTTCAGCCTTTACATTTATCTTCCCCTCTACAGCTTTCTTCCCCATTCTATTTCTCTCTGCTTTTCTCTCTGTCTCTCCCTCCAGTATTTTTCCCCTATCTTCAGCTTTCTCTCCCTTCCTGTTTCTTTCCATTCATCTCTCTCTCTCTCGAGCATTCTTCCATATCTATCACTCTCCAGAATCTCTCTCTCTCTCTCTCTCGAGCATTCTTCCATATCTGTCCCATCACTCACCAGAATCTCTCTCTCTCGAACATTCTTCCATATCTGTCTATCACTCACCAGAATCTCTCTCTCTCTCTCTCTCTGGCTCCATCTTCCTTTGTGTCTCTTTAAACCTTTAATCAACAAAAACTGTGTTATTATAAACAGGGAGACAGGAATATGGCATCGCTCATTTCAATGCAGAGTACATGAGAGAGAGGGAAAGAAACAGCTATGGACAGAGACAACGAGTGAGAAAGAGAGGGGACAGGGACAAGGATCTAGACAGGGACATCCATCTTTACATTGAGTGAGAGAGACAGGAGCAGAGGGAGAAAAGAGAGGGAGATAGTGAAAGGGAGATGGAGGGAGTTGTAGAAATCAATCCCGGGAGGGCGATTTTAAAAAGTGTCCCGAAGGAATCAGCAGCCCCTTCCCAAACTGAAAGAGGGAGATGAGCAGCTCCTGGAGTCTGAGAGGGAGACAGGGATGGACGGGGGGGTTGTGGATATTTGATTCAGTTTTAGGAGATTCTGTTTGTAGATTTCTCTCTCTCTGTTCATGCCATTCTGATGTTTCTGAGAGATTGTGTAACTGAGAGGGGGGAATCCTGCGTTTCGGTGAGATTTAATTTAAATGGTTTCTTGTATTTAATTAATTTTCTCTCTCTTTTCCCCAATAATTAATATCTAGTTAGACAATCTCTCAGTAAAATCTCAGAAGGGGAATCCTGGCCTCTTGTGCTATTTAATTTAAACAATTTCTTGTATTTTAATTAATTATTTTCTCTCTCTCTTCTTCCCAGGGATTTGAATTTTGAAGACTGCAATGGGACTCGGAATCCTTGGACAAGGGGCTTTTCTCCAGAGGAGGATGGATGGACTGAGGCCTGTTCTATAGGCCGCATGTGAGTTGTGTCTTTCTTACCCTGATCCAGGTTTAATTTTAATCACGCTTCCTCGGATGAACCAGTTCTGGTTCGATTGTGGGGTGTTTGGGGGGGCTGGAGTTTGAAAGCCTGGGGTTAAAATATCCCGGCTTTGCAATTAGTCACAAACAGGTTAACCCTTTGGTGGGTGGCAAAGAGTAAATTATGCATGAAAATGTCTATAAGTTTGTTTTAAATCTAAAATAACAGGGGTCGGAGACAGAGCAATGAACCTAATTGTTGAATAAAATTCACAGAGGCCTTTACAATTCAGTTTACAGATGTTCAGATTTTCATTTCATCCTCTCCACAGCTTTTCCCCCATTCTGTCTATTTCTCTCTGCTTTTCTCTCCATTTCCTTCCTCTATCTGCCTCTCTTTATTCTCTCTCTCTCTCCCTCTTTTTCCCAGGAATTAATATTTAGTTGGACAATCTCTCAGTAAAACCTGGAAAGGGGCAATCCTGGGATTTTGTGCTGTGTAATTTTCATTCTGGCTGTCCCGGGGGGTTTGATTTCACTGTCGCAGCCCCTCTCTGCCTCTCTCTCTCTCTCTCTGTATAAACTTTTCCCAAATTACAAAACACTCAACACAGCTGACTGCAGCTTGTGGGATGTTGCTGGGGATTTTGTTTTAAAAAGGGTGTTTTCTCAGAGGCAGTTTAAACCTTTCAGGGGACTGTGGGGAAGTCTCCAGACTTGGGACAACACACACACAGGGTTGGGGGCTGGGGGTGGCGGGCGGGGGGGGAGGTGGGCAGTCAGGTATACTGGTATTCTGGGAGACTGATATTCCCAACAAGGGCCAGAGGTCTCAGTGCTGAAACATATTAAACTGTTCAAACAGAGGCAGGCAGAAAGCCATGAGGCTTCAGAGCTCCCTGTAGATGCAAAGGTAACTCCCATTGCCAAAAAGTAGCCACATGTGAAGTGGAAACACCTTCCCTCAGCTTGTTACACACTGACCTTTCCACAACCCCAACATGTTTACAAACACTCGCTGCAGTTTCTGCAAACTTTGTATCAAACTGCCTCCCACTCTGCTCAATACTGACCCCCTCTCAACCTGGCACTGAACTAGTGTCTGAATTGAGACAGGGACACACAGACAGAGTTTTTAAAGCTGAAAGTTTTAAAGTTTGATTATTAGTGTCACAAGTAAGGCTTACATTAACACTGCAATGAAGTTACTGAGAGAGAGACACACAGAGACAGAGATAGAGACATAGAGATAAAGAGACAGAGAGGATGTTTAAAGTTTTAAAATTTGTTTATTAGTGTCATAAGTAAGGCTCACATTAACGCTGCAGTTACTGAGAGAGACAGAAAGAGACAGAGGTTTTAAAGTTGAAAGATTTAAAGTTTATTTACTAGTGTCACAAGGCTTACATTAACACTGCAATTAAGTTACTGAGAGAGACAGAGATAGAGGGAGCATCCAGAGTGGGTTCAGTAACACATTTATTTTTCAGATATCTCTCTCTGTGACTCTTTAGCGATGAGATATTCAGCCAGGATGGTTTCACTGACCCTCTTCAGCAGGCAGATATTCCCAAATCCAGCCTAGGTCTCAGACACACACACACCACTCACACATTCCCTCTGCTCTGTCCAAGGGAATATTGTAATCCAGGAATTTCTATTTTATATTTACAGGGTGGCGGGGGGGGGGGAGAAACTCAACTCAAAAATCCTGCAGTGTCTCCAAGCTGCTTTTAAATTTCAATTCAAACCCTGGGCCACATGGGAAGCTGCAGAGATTGGGAAACTTACCAAACCCAGTTTGTGTGTGTGAGTGTCCGCAGCTTTTGTGTCTTTGAACTTGCGAGGGTGCCAGGGAGAGAATGTCACTGTCTTCACCTCTCTCTCTGCCTCTCTGTATAAAAGAATCACCAAATTAAACCACACTCAATAATGCGACCATACACAATTAATTATCAAATATCTGTCTCTCTCTCCCTGTCTCTTCTCGAGCAGAAACAGATGGAGACAGAGAGGCAGGGAGAGAGAGGAAGAGGGAGGGATGGAAACAGCTGGAGTTGTGGGTTAGATGCAGGGGGAGAGACACAGGCTATTAGAGGGAGGGGGGTTTCAGTGAGGGACAGGGTCTCCAGTTTAATTCTGAGGGTCCTGAGAGAGGGATTTCACTGTCTCAGCCCCTCTCTGGTTCCCTCACTCTGTATAAACAATTCCCAAATTTAAAAAACGCTCAACACAGCTGACTGCACTTTGTGGGATCTTGCTGTGCACCACAGTGATTTTAGATTTAAAAAGGGTTACTTTTAAGAGGGAGTTCCAGCCTTTCTGGAGATTTGGGATGATGCAGACACACACACACACACACACACACACACACACAGGGTAGTGAGTGGGGAAGGGGGGTCACAGCAGGCAAGAGAGTGGGGGGTGGGAGGACTGTGTCCCATCTGATTCAGGTTCACATTGCTGCTGCTGCTGCTGTGGGATCTTGCTGTGCACACACTGGGCCTGTGGCCTTTGCCTGCACTGCAACAACGACCACACTTTATTAAACTAAATCTGGCTCAGGGACCGCAAAGTGGGTTCAAGGAAAAAGCTTGAAAAGGGGTCGGGTAAATTCAAGCACTTTAATCACCGAGGCATCGTAGGCTCTGGAGCAAGTGCTGGGGAATGGGAGGAGGATAGATTGGGATTTGATGGCCAGCATCGAGCTGGTGGGCCGAAGGGCCTGTTTCTGTGCTGTGTGACTCCAGATTCTTTTCTCTCTCTCTTTTCCCAGGAATTTCTATTTGGATGGGGGGGGGGGTGGGTATAGAATTTCCCTGTCTCTGTCTCTCCAGCGTTCTTACCAATCCCAGCACCCCTCCCCTCTCTCTCTCCCCAGACATTCCTGTCTCTATTTCATCTTTCAATAAAATGTTAAAGAAAACACCAATGTGAATTGTTGTTAATTTAATTTGGGAAGAGAGAGAGAGGAGTGGATCCCATTTCCCCCACACTCTCCTGCAGTCCTCACCCACAGCATTTATTTAATCTGGCCCTCACCAGGTTATGTGTGTGGGATCTTGCTGTGCACACAGGTGGGTCTGGCTCCCTATTCCTCGCACTGTGACCATGAGCAGAACTTTAAACAGGAAAGATTGAGGGGAAGGAGAAGGGTTGGGGAGGGGGAGGAGGCCGAGAGAGAAATAGAGAAATGGAGGGAGAGCTAAACAGAGAGGGTGTGGGGGGGGGGGTGTGAGAGGGTCTCAGGAGGGGCAGGGGGAAAGAGACACAGAGTCTGGGGGTGTCCTCCTCCATCGTGGGACTGGCAGTGGGATCTTGCTGTGCAGAATTACCTTCATTGTAATTTGAATCATTCATTCATTGACTAAGGGAGGGTGGGTGTGTGATTGTGGGATTGTAAATATTGTTACCACGCTGAGGTGATGTTTCCCTCTGCGCTATTTTGTAACCCCCTAAAGGGATACACCTCGCCTCGTAATCTTAAGTAAGTGTGTGTGAGACAGGAGGAAGCTACTGGTTTTAGACATTCAATCCCTACAGTGCAGAAGGAGGCCATTCGGCCCATCTAGTCTGTACCGACCACAATCCCAACCAGGCCCTATTCCCATAACCCCACACTTTTAACCTGCTAATCCCCCTGACACTAGGGTCAATTTAACACGGCCAATCCACCCAACCCACACAGCTTTGGACTGTGGGAGGAATTGGTAAATTAAAGCAGGATCTGACACTCTCTCCATCAGGAACAACTAACAGGTCTTTAATTTAGACTGGGTGACAACCTTATTAAAACAATGAACAAACTGAATAAACTCCCCAATAGAATGCTGTTCCAATGACAAGACTCACTCAGGAATAATGAAATAAATCATTACAGAATAGAGTCACCCTCAAATAATATAACACCAGGCGTCTGTTGGAAGTGTGAACTTTCTTCTGCTGCTTGGGTCTGGAATACTTTCTGATTTGGTTTCTGCTTCTATTTAGATGGTGATGTGATGAAGCTGTATATATTACTGCAGGATTCAGTATCAGACTCTCCCTCCTTCAATCTAAAGAGGCAGCAAGGTCGCTCCCTCCCCGTTATTTCCCCCTGTCCCGGGTTTAAATACCCAGAATTTCCTCACACTATTCCTGCAATTTGAGTGGCTTGAGGCTGTCACCAACGCCCCAATTTGAATGCAATTGGTTGTGTGTGTTTGAGAGCTTGTTTTAAAATCATTGACCCAATTCAAAGCCTGTTTTGCTCTGCTGGGACTCTGGCTGCTGCTTTGGACACAAATGTTGTAAAGTTGTCTTCTGCAGCCTGCTTTCTGCAGTTTAAAATCCCCAGCACAAAGATACAGGCTTTCTAAAGACACAACGCTGGATGGTTTGGTTTGGTTTTCTCAGCATTTCTTTTCAATATTTACATTTGTCAAACACCAGATGTTTTACCCTATATGCAGCTTCATAACAATATTAAACAGAGACAGTGTGTGAGAGAGACAGAGAGAGTTGGGGTCTGATGTTGCAGATGTATAGAACGTTGGTTCGGCCGCATTTGGAATACTGCGTCCAGTTCTGGTTGCCACACTACCAGAAGGACGTGGATGCTTTGGAGAGAGTGCAGATGAGGTTTACCAGGATGTTGCCTGGTATGGAGGGGCTTAGATATGTGGAGAGATTGGGGAAACTGGGGTTGTTCTCCTTGGAAAGACGGAGGATGAGGGGAGACTTAATAGAGGTGTATAAAATTATGAAAGGCATAGATAGGGTGAACGGTGGGAAGCTTTTCCCCGGGTAGGTGGTGAGTTCACGAGGGGTCATAGGTTCAAGGTGAAGGGGGGGAGGTTTAACACAGATATCAGAAGGACATATTTTACACAGAGGGTCGTGGGGGCCTGGAATGTGTTGCCGGGCAAGGTGGTGGAGGTGGACACACTGGGAACGTTTAAGACTTATCTAGACAGCTATATGAATGGAGTGGGAATGGAGGGATACAAAAGAGTGGTCTAGTTTGGACCGGGGAGCGGCGCGGGCTAATTGTTCTTTGTTTCTCGTTTCAAGGCTTCATTCTATGATCATCTTGCTGGTGCCAGTACAGAGCGAGACTGCGGATAGTTGGGAACCTGTCTCGGGGGCAGGGAATTCAGATGGTGTTCGAAAAGCAGAAGTGGAAATGAATAGGGTTGGGAAGCATTTTCTGATCAGGGCCAGTGTGATCTCCTGGACTCGTTTTGATCGCCTCAGGGGGTCGGAGAGGAATTTCCCAGATTTTTTTTTCCCCATATTGGCCCTGGGATTTTCACTCTGGGTTTTCGCCTCTCCCTGGAGATCACATGGTCTGGAATGGGGGGGTGGGGGTGAGTTAATAGGTTGTGATGAACAAAGCATCGTAGCTGTGAGGGACAGCTCGGTGGATAGGATATTAGGATGTAGATAGGCTGGAAAATTGGGCGGGGATCCTGGATTCAGGATTCAATCCTGGACCGGGGAGCGGCACGGGCTTGGAGGGCCGAAGGGCCTGTTCCTGTGCTGTATTGTTCTTTGGTCTGGTCCGATTGTGGGGTGTGAGGGGGGCTGGAGTTTGAAACTCTGGGGTTAAAATATCCCGGCTTTGTAATTAGTCACAAACCCTTTGGTGAGTGGGAAAGAGTAAATTAAATATCTGTAAAATGAAACTGTCTTTTGGTTGTGTGTGTTTGGGAGCTTGTTTTAAAATCACTGACCCAATTCAAAGCCTGTTTTGCTCTGCTGGGACTCTGGCTGCTGCTTTGGACACAAATGTTGTAAAGTTGTCTTCTGCAGCCTGCTTTCTGCAGTTTAAAATCCCCAGCACAAAGACACAGGCTTTCTAAAGACACAACGCTGGATGGTTCGTTTTGGTTTTCTCAGCATTTCTTTTCAATATTTACATTTGTCAAACACCACATTTTTAACCTTATATATGCAACTTCATAACAATATTAGACAGGGAGAGAGAGATCGGGAGAGACAGAGAGAAAGTCACACAAAGAGAGAGGGAGAGAGAGACAGAGAGAGAGATAAAGTCACATGGAGTAATGAGGATGGGGCCTGGATGTGAATGTGGTTGGTGTAGACCTGATGGGCCGAATGGCCTCCTTCTGTACTGTCGCATTCTATGATTCTGTAATGGGGGCTGCGTGCGGTGTGAGGGGAGGGTGGAAGGGGACAGGGGGTGGGGGCAGCACTGGTTCCCTTTTCCCCCCCTCCCTCCTCCCAGGCCCTGTCCGGGAGGTTTCGGGGCTGGAGGGGATTGTTCTGGTTAACTGGCCGGGGCCTGGGGAACCTGTTCTTTGTCCAGGATGTATAATGCAGCCTCTGTGACCAGGCCTCAATCCCAGGCCTAACCTCAGGAAGGCTTTTGCATTTTGCTCCTTTTCCAAACAGTGCCTGTGTTTAAATCGATGGGACTCGACGGTCGAATAAAACCTGCAGCAGCCACGTTAATACAAAGAACAGCACAGCACAGGAACAGGTCCTTTGGCCCTCCAAGCCTGCGCCGATCATGTTTACCTATCGAGACCAATGGCCTGTATCCCTCTATACCCCGTTTGTTCATGTGTCTATCCAGATAAGTCTTAAATGTCACTAATGTATCTGCCTCAACCACCTCACTTGGCAGCGCATTCCAGGCCCCCACCACCCTCTGTGTAAAAACCTTCCCCGCACATCTCCACTCAACCTTTCCCCCTTATCTTGAACTTGTTCCCCTTGTAATTATCATTTCTGTCCTGGGAAAAAGCTCCCAACTGTTCATCCTCGCCACACCCCTCATAATTTTATAAACTTCCAGCTGGTCGTCCCTCAGCCTCTGTCTTTCCAGGGAGAACAATCCCAGTTTATTCAATCAATCCTCACAGCCAATACCCTCCATAGCAGGCAACATCCTGGTCAACCCTTTCATTGGATTTGGGATGTGATTGTGGGTTTTCCTGCTATATCTCTTTCTCTTCAATCTTTCTCCCGTGATTGAGAGTTATCAGGGAGGGAGAGAGAGAGAAAGGGATGGTAACAGAGAGAGAGAGAGAGAGAGAGAAAGGGATGGTAACAGAGAGAGAGAGAGAAAGGGATGGTAACAGAGAGAGAGAGAGAGAGAGCAAAGGCAGAGGGGCAGGGAGAGGAGAGAGATTGGAGGGGAGTGGGTTAGCGGGTGGGGGTGGGGGAGCCTCCGCTGTGCACTCACAGCCCAGCCAGCTCCCCAGTCTCTGGTTAGGTGCATTAACCCACTCTGGCGCATTAACAGGCGCCAGAGTGTGGCGACTAGGAGAATTTCACAGTAACTTCATTGCAGTGTTAATGTAAGCCTTACTTGTGACTAAGAAATAAACTTTACTTTACTTTTTACTTTACTCTGAGATAAAGACCCTCACTCACAGCCTCCCAGAAGGTGGGATTTATAAACAGCGACCGTGTAACTGAGGCTGAATCTGTGCTGTTGTGTTTGAAAATATATTTTCCTCATATTTGATGTGTTGTAAAGATATTGGAATGTGGCTGCTACCACATTGCAGTGAGAGAGAGATGTGGCTTTGCAGGAGGAGCTTCCCTCCCCATTTCCCCATGGAAATCCCAGAGAAATAGCAAACGTGGCCCACAACACGTCATTATTTGAAACGGTCAGACAGAAACTTATCAGAGAGAGCATTTTAATCCCCATTCATCCCCAGACGGGGAAACAGAGCAGAGATCAGGACAGATTATCCAGAGTAGGAGAGACCGGGGCAGAGATGGGGTATTGGATATATATATAGATCTGGGGGGAAAGCAAGAGAGACACAGAGGGGGCTGGACAGGTTCAGAGATAGAGGCAGAGAAAGAGAGAAACAGCACGAGAAAGAGGGAATCAGAGAAGGGTGTGACTGTGCTTGAAGTGGAAGGTTCCCTGTTCAGATCGAATGTACAAACAGCACCAATGCTGGAGTGACTTATTATTTTCATTTGCGGGGGGGGGGGGAGAGATGGAGGGGAGAGAGAGGGAGATGTGTGGTTCCCTCATTTCCCACTCACTTTACCCCAATCCTCACTTCAAAATCACTTTGTATCTGGCCCTGTTCAAGCTGTGTGTGTGGGATCTTGCTGTGCACTCATGCTCTGTCCCCCTGCCCCATATTCCTCACACTATGACAGAGCCCCATGCTTTAAACATAAAAAGATGGAGGGGAAGGAGGGTGGGGTAGAGAGAGAGAGAAACTGGGTGAACAGAGAAGGGGTGGGGAGTGTTGGGGGTCAGTGGAGGGAGGGGTGGGGGAAAGAGACAGAGGCTCTGGGGGTGGGGGGTGTCCTCCTGCAGTGTGGGACTCCCTGTGGGATCCTGATTGCGGCATTCCCAGTCTCTCTCTCTCCCTCTCACTGTGAAGCACTCGGGAGGGAGAGGGAGCTGAAATTCAAATTCCTGAGCCTGGGGGAAAGGCTTGTTCTCAATCCCAGAGTCCTGCTTGTGTTTTCAGACAGGGCGCTGGGATTTGAGGGTGTGGATGGAGAAGATTGTTCTGTTTAACTGGGGGGTGGGAGAGAGGGGGGTTTGTTCTTTCTACCTGAGGAATAATGCAGCCTCTGTGACTAGGCCGCACTTCACGGCCTAAATCTCAGCAGCACTTTTGCATTCGCTTAATTCCCCAACAGGGTTTTAAGTGGCTGAATTAAATGGTTCAATAAAATGTGCAGCAGCCGCTTCAGGGTGGGATTGTGGGTTTTCCTGCTCCCGCCCCCCTCTCATTTCCCTTTTGATTGTGAGTTTTATTTTAAACGGTCAGACAGAAACTTAGAGAGAGCATTTCAATCCAGATTCACCTCGTGGTAGAGAAACAGAGCAGAGATCAGGACAGGTTATCCAGAGACAGGAGCAGAGACGGGGTATTGGACAGATATAGATCTGGGGGAAGTGTGTAAGAGACGGAGAGGGAAAAACAGAGGGGGGGGGGGAGAGGTGACTGATAGAAGTGGGAACTTCACTGGGGCCTCCTGTGTTTATTCACTGGCCTGTCTCTGGAGTAAAGCCCCCAGAATGCTTTGACGTGTTTAATAAATTCAATATCGGGTCAGTCAGGAGGCAGTTGGAAGTTCATTGCATTTGAAACGTGTTCCCATTTTGTCAGGGTTTAATAATGAGGAGGTGAAAATGAATGTTTCCCCCACCCCCCCCCCCCCCCCGCCAGTGAGATTGTGAATTTCAGCAAGTCCTGGGATCTTGCTGTGCCTTTTATTGTTTTTAATCAGCTTTTGTTTTGTGTTTAATCAAATTTCACTTTATTTTCTCTTTCTCTCTTCCAAGGAGAATTCCTTTGGAAACTTTGGCGATGCAGAGAGCGAATAGTTTTGCCGTGAGGAATCCTCGGACAAGAGCTATAACCAGAGAGAAAAATATTAATAAAAGTCCCCGTGTCTTTGTCGTTCATTTTTATTCACAGATAGACTGGTGGGGCTTTTACACTGAGGGTTAGTGGTCTGTGTGTCAGGGGGAGGGGGTATTCCCAGTGATCCCTGCTCCAATGTAATCCCACAGATTTCAATCCCTCTCCCTGAAGCTCTGTCTGTGCAACTCCCCCATCCTCAGAACTGTTTCTCCACATCTTTCCAATCCCTGTATCTCCCCATCCTTTATACCTCAGCCTCTCACAATGGCAGCATCTTTCCCTTTTTCTCTCATTCTCTCTATCTTTCACTCTCTCTCTGAAACTTTGTCACTCTGTCTTGCCAAAGCCCCACTTTCTATTTATCTCGACATCTCACTTTGTATCTCAGCCTCTCTGGACATCTCTCTCTCTCTCTGTGGATCATTTTATCTCAATCACAGCAGCCTCCTCTCCTTCTCTCTCTCTATCTCTGCTCCCCCCTCTGTCTATCTCTGCTCCCTCTCTGTGACTCATTCTGTCTGAAGTACAGCAGCATTCTCTCTCACTCCCCATCTCTATATCTTTTCACAATAACTTCATTGCAGTGTTAATGTAAGCCTACTTGTGATTAACAAATAAAATTTTAACTTTAACTCTGCTTTTATTTGTCTCGTATCTCTCTCTATCTCCTTCACTCTCTCTATCTGCTTCCCCCTCTCTCTGATCTCTGCTTCCTTCTCTGTGAATCAGTCTGAATTACAGTCGCATCCTCCCCATCTCCATCTCTCTGATCTCTGCTTCCCCCTCTCTGTGAATCATTCCGTCTGAATTACAGCAGCATTCTCTCTATCTCCATCTCTACTTCTCTGTCTCTCTCTGTCTCTCTCTCTCTCGTGGGGGACGGGCCAGATCACGGGTTTGCTGTTCAGAAGCAGCAAAGGCCCAGGAACGCAGAGGGAGGGAATCGGGGGCAATTCAGAGGGATTCAGCACTGCTGAAAGGGGGAGTGTGTAATACAGGGGCTTGTTCAGAGCCAGGGGCTATTAGACAGAGAGGGAAGGGGCTGGTGGGGGACGCTGTTGTACAAGTGGGGGGAATATTATAACACAGGCTGACCAGAGTCAGGGGTTATCAGAGAAAGGGGGCAATGGAGATGGGGGGGAAGAATCAGACAGGGGGTCTGTTGTACAGGATGGGGGTGGGGGATGTTATAACACAGGCTGCTCAGTGTCAGGGGAATTAGTCATTTGAGCGTGAATGTTTAAAATGGGCAGAGTGTCCACATCCAACTCCACCAGGAGCTGTTTACAGGGGGGTGGTGGACGGGGATGGACGCGCGGTGGGGGGGAAGGGGGGTACTAATTAGAAAGGGGGGATCAGTCAGTCCAGAGGCTGTTCACAGGGAGGGAGTGGGAATTTGCCAGGTTGAGAGGGGAGGCGGGGGGAAAGAGGGGAACTTAGAGGGATATTCAGCTGGGGGGCTTTGAAGATGGTTTGGGCAGTGGGGGGAGCGGGGTACGGGGCTCAGAGGGAAGGATCGGGAGATTTAGAGGGATTGTGAGGAGGGAGGACAGAATTGGCTGGAGTGGGGGGGGAATTGAGAGGGATTAAAGGGGGAGAGTGGAGAGGGATACTCAGGGATTGTGGTTGGGAATTAGAGGGATTCGGGGATTTAAGGGTCTCATGGGGACTTTGGGATTTAGCGGGGCTGAGAGGGAGCGAATCGGGGGAAATTGAGGGGGATTCGGCAAGGGGGGGCTTAGAGGGGGATTTCTGGGGTTCTGAGGGATACAGGAGGGATTGGGGGGCTTACGGCGATTACAAGACATGGTTTGGTGCTCGGACAGATTGAAGGGGTGGGATTGGAGAGGGAGCAGGATTCGGGGGCAGAGGAATGTGGCGAGGGTGGGGGCGATCTCGGGAGACATTCAGGGGGGATTCTAGAGGAATCTCAGGGGCTTAGAATCTGGGGAGGGTCTGGATGGGGTAGGGAGTCAGAGAGGGAGTTAGCGGGAGGGGAGGGGGAGTCGGGGTGGAGGGAAAGGGATTGAGGGCGGGGTGGATTTATAGGGATTTGGGAGGGGGGAAATTCAGAGAGGGATTTAGGGTGGGGCCTTGCATCAGGGTTAGAATTGGGGGGGTGTCGAGCGATTCGGAGCGGGGGGGGTGACTCAGAGGGATTCAGGGGTGGGGAGGACTGAGGAAGGATTGGGTGCAGGCGTCAGGGGGGCTTGGGTTTGGCAGGGGGGCAGCGGGAGCCTTTGGGGGGGGGGGCTGAGGAATTGGGGCAGGAACTTGGAGGATTCAGGGGGCTGAGAGTCAGATTGGCAGTGGGTGTCAGAGAGATTGGGGGTGCTTACAGTCGGATGAAAGGAGATGGGGCAGAGGGACGGGGAATCAGGTGGGGGAAAGAGGAGTTTTGGGGGGGATTAGTGGAGATTGAGGGCGGGGGGTTGAGAAGGATTGGGAGTGGCTCAGAGGGCTTTGGCGGTGAGTTCCTGAGAGAGAGTGAGTGGGGGGGTGATTAGAGTGGGATTGGAGAAGATTGGGCAGAGAGGATCGGGGGGGAGGGGCCGACAGGATCGGGGGGAGGGGCCGAGAGGATCGGGGGGAGGGGCAGAGAGGATCGGGGGGAGGGGCAGAGAGGATCGGGGGAAGGGGCAGAGAGGATCGGGGGGAGGGGCAGAGAGGATCGGGGGGAGGGGCAGAGAGGATCGGGGGGAGGGGCAGAGAGGATCGGGGGGAGGGGCCGAGAGGATCGGGGGGAGGGGCAGAGAGGATCGGGGGGAGGGGCAGAGAGGATCGGGGGGAGGGGCAGAGAGGATCGGGGGAGGGGCAGAGAGGATCGGGGGGAGGGGCCGAGAGGATCGGGGGGAGGGGCAGAGAGGATCGGGGGGAGGGGCAGAGAGGATCAGGGGGAGGGGCAGAGAGGATCCCGGGGAGGGGCAGAGAGGATCGGGGGGAGGGAGGAGGGGCAGAGAGGATCGGGGGGAGGGGTAGAGAGGATCGGGGGGAGGGGCAGAGAGGATCGGTGGGAGGGGCAGAGAGGATCGGGGGGAGGGGCAGAGAGGATCGGGGGGAGGGGCAGAGAGGATCGGGGCGAGGGGCAGAGAGGATCGGGGGGAGGGGCAGAGAGGGGAGGGGCAGAGAGGATCGAGGGAGGGGCAGAGAGGATCGGGGGGAGGGGCAGAGAGGATCGGGGGGAGGGGCAGAGAGGATCGGGGGGAGGGGCAGAGAGGATCGGGGGTAGGGGCAGAGAGGATCGGGGGGAGGGGCAGAGCGGATCGGGGGGAGGGGCAGAGAGGATCGCCGGGGGGGGGGGGGAGCTGGAGGCGGTGGGGGGGAAGCTGGAGGCGGGGGGGGGGAAGCTGGAGGCGAGGGGGGGGGGAAGCTGGAGGCGAGGGGGGGGGAAGCTGGAGGCGGGGGGGGGGGAGCTGGAGGCGGGGGGGGGAAGCTGGAGGCGGGGGGGGGGGAAGCTGGAGGCGGGGGGGGGGGGAAGCTGGAGGCGGGGGGGAAGCTGGAGGCGGGGGGGAAGCTGGAGGCGGGGGGGGAAGCTGGAGGCGGGGGGGGGGAAGCTGGAGGCGGGGGTGGGAAGATGGAGGCGGGGGCGGGAAGCTGGAGGCGCGGGGGAAGCTGGACGGGCGGGGGGGGGGAAGCTGGAGGCGGGGGGGGGGGAAGATGAAGGCGGAGGGGGGAAGCTGGAGGCGGGGGGGGGGGGGGAAGCTGGAGGCGGGGGGGGGGGGGAAGCTGGAGCCGGGGGGGGAAGCTGGAGGCGGGGGGGGGGGAAGCTGGAGGCGGGGGGGGGAAGCTGGAGGCGGGGGGGGGAAGCTGGAGGCGGGGGGGAAGCTGATGGCGGGGGGGGGAAGCTGAAGGCGGGGGGGGGAAGCTGGAGGCGGGGGGGGGAAGCTGGAGGCGGGGGGGAAGCTGATGGCGGGGGGGGGAAGCTGAAGGCGGGGGGGGGAAGCTGAAGGCGGGGGGGGGAAGCTGAAGGCGGGGGGGGAAGCTGAAGGCGGGGGCGGGAAGCTGAAGGCGGGGGGGGGGAAGCTGAAGGCGGGGGGTGGGGCAGATGGAGACGGGGGGGAGAGGGGAATTTGGGGGTGAGAGACTGAGGGCGGGGGGTTTAAAAGGATTGGGAGTGGGTTCAGGAGAGGGGTTCGGGGGGGATTGAGCTGAGAGCGGAATCTATAGGGCATTGGCAGTAAAGGGAAGGGGGGGGATAAGGCAGCGGGCTTTGGGTCTGTTGGTGGGGCGGGGAAAGGCGTTGGGGGAACAGATGGAGAGGGGTAGCAGGGGGGGCAAACTCGGGGTGGGGGCAAACTCGGGTGGGGGCAAAGTCAGGGGGAGCTGGGCAATTCGAGGGGGAATATCGGGGGGGGGGCAATGTTGGGGGGGGGGCAAGTCAGGGGGAGGGTTAGCGTCCGGACAAAGTCGGGGGGGCAATGTCGGGGGGGCAATGTCGGGGGGGGGCAATGTCGGGGGGGGCAATGTCGGGGGGGCAATGTCGGGGGGGGGGCAATGACGGGGGGGGCAATGTCGGGGGGGGCAATGTCGGGGGGGGGGCAATGTCGGGGGGGGGGCAATGTCGGGGGGGGGGCAATGGCGGGGGGGGGCAATGTCGGGGGGGGCAATGTCGGGGGGGGCAATGTCGGGGGGGGCAATGTCGGGGGGGGGCAATGTCGGGGGGGGGCAATGTCGGGGGGGGCAATGTCGGGGGGGGGCAATGTCGGGGGGGGGGCAATGTCGGGGGGGGGCAATGTCGGGGAGAGAGATTGAGAAGGAGAGAGATTGAGAGGGAGAGAGATTGAGAGAGAGAGAGAGATTGAGAGGAAGAGACATTGAGAGAGAGAGATTGAGAGGGAGAGAGATTGAGAGGGAGAGAGATAGAGAGAGAGATTGAGAGGGAGCGAGATTGAGAGGGAGAGAGATTGAGAGGGAGAGAGATTGAGAGGGAGAGAGATTGAGAGGGAGAGAGATTGAGAGGGAGAGAGATTGAGAGGGAGAGAGATTGAGAGGGAGAGAGATTGAGAGAGAGAGAGATTGAGAGGAAGAGAGATTGAGAGAGAGAGATTGAGAGGGAGAGAGATTGAGAGGAGAAAGATTGAGAGAGAGAGAGATTGAGAGGGAGAGAGATTGAGAGGGAGAGAGATTGAGAGAGAGAGATTGAGAGGGAGAGAGATTGAGAGAGAGAGAGATTGAGAGGGAGAGAGATTGAGAGGGAGAGAGATTGAGAGGGAGAGAGATTGAGAGAGAAAGGTTGAGAGATAGAAAGATGGAGAGGGAGATTGAGAGGAGGCTGCAAACAGAGAGAAAAGCAGAGCTGAGGCGGGAAAGGTGCAGACAGAAAGTGAAGAGGTTCATACTCACCATCGCACATGTTTTCCCTCGGTGATCTCTCCAACTCCTTCCATCCCCTCTCCCATGGTGGGGAGAGAGATCCAGGAACAGGGGCTGTGTGCTGGGAAAGGGGGGTTAAAATATCAGAGCTGGAACTCCATGCAAGCACACACTGACTCACTCACTCACAAAGACACAGCTTACCTGATACTTACCAACCCACGTGGAGAGAGAGACTGGACAAAGGAGCCTCAGCCTTTTTATAACCTCACTGAGTCACTCAAACTGTCCACACCTCCCCAATCACCCCCCCATCCAACCACAGCTCCTACACCTCACCTGAACCCACCTACTCCAGGTATGGGCCAGTCCAACACCAACCTGTCTCTGAGTGTGTGGGGGGGTGTTTGTGTGTGTGGGGGTTAGTGAGCACCAGGCAAATGGTTCATCCCAAGGCTCTCCCTCCCCCCCACTCCCAGCTTCACATCACCAGCACTGGGAGCTGAGAGAAGATGGATTTAAATGAACCAGCAGCCCTGCACTGCCAGAGAGAGAGAGAGAGAGGCCAGGTCTGAATGTGGATTGTACAACTTGTTCATCCAGGACTCCATCCGCTACAGGTTTGCACCCTTTGCTGATTCTTGCAAAGTTCACTTTTCCTTAAGTTGCCTGAACTGAAACAATATCTTGCAAAGTTCTTTGTTGCTGCGTTTACAAATCCCACTTCTGATTTACAATGCTGTGTGTCCGGGTGTGTGTGTGTGTGCCCTGTGCTTCATGGTTAATGATTCACCAGAGATCAGAGCTGCAAAATAAAGCGTTTAGCCTTTTTTAACAGAAGCACTGGCTGGGGGAGGGGAGGGAGAGAATGAGAGTGAAGTTTCTGTCTGATAAATGCTGTAAATGTGTCTTTACCCACCAGCTCTGCAGAGAGACAGATGCAGGATTTTAAACTCTCTGGGAGCTGCAGGCAGGGACTCACACACACACAGACACACAGATAGACATCAGCTCGTGTTTCACACCAACAACCAGGCTGGAGTCGATGCAGCTAATTTCCATCCAGAAATGTACTTGATCCATGAAGTCAGTGAGGGTTACATTCCCATGACTTCCCATTCAGTCCAATCCAGTTCAGTTTGTTGGAATGCAGTGTGGGAGCCTCTGAGGGAGTTTGGCTCTGGGGGGGGGTTCACTTTTCTCTCATTCAATCTCTCCTGTCTTCCACCCTCTCACAGACCTTCCTTTCGTCCTTGTCCCACCCGCCCCTTTCTCCAAACCTGTTACATTTCTAACTTTCCCCAGTTCACAGGAAAGGTCACAGACCTGAAATGTTAACTCTGTTTCTCTCTCTCTCTGCACAGATGCTGCCGAACCTGCTGAGTTTAATTCCAGCATTTCCCTGTTTTCTAAGATTTCACAGAATAGTGTTGGTGCAGGAGGAGGCCATTTGGCCCATCGTGTCTGCACCAGCTCTCCAATGTGCTGTTAAATCAGAGATTGGTGTAAAACTGGGATCTGTTCCTGACTGAGAGCGAAACGGCAGCTTTACATTTCCAGACTGAAAATAACTGGCCAATATTTTGTGCAGTTCCTTGCTTGTGGTCTATCCCTAACTGCCCTTGAACTGAGCAGCTTGCTTGCTGGGCCATTCCAGAGTCAACCACATCGTGTGGACCAGGATTCACATGAAAGACTTACAGGGACTACCAGACCTGCTGAGATTTTCCAGCATCCTCTGGCCTTATTCTGGAGTCGGATAAATTCCTTCTCTAAAGGGCATCGGTGAACCAAATGGGTTTTAACGGCAATGGTTTCATGGCCATCACCAGGCCTTTAATGACAGATTTTTATTGAATTGAGATTTCACTATTTGCTGTGGTGTGATTGGAAGCTGGCTGCCCAGTGCATTACCCTCGGACTCTGGGCTCCCAGCCCAGTGACAATACCACCACACCATCAGATTGAGAGCATTTGTGTGATAGTCCCCAGTCTACCACTTTCAGGCCGGTCTCAATATGTTTAAAATAAACCGTTTTAAAATAAATCAATTCAAGTCTACATTAAATACCAGTTGGAGGAATTCACAGTTGCCTGGGGCAGTTTTCTAACACATTACCATCTTTCTATAGATAAGGAATCAAGTATTGTACACAATACTCCAGAGGTAGTCTCTCCAATGCCTTGCACACTGGAAACATACTGGAATTTAGAAGAATGAGAGATCAAATTGACAAGATGATAAAAGGTGTGGATAAAGTAGACGTGGAGCGGATGCTTCCTCTTGTGGGACATTCTAGGACGAGAGGTCACAGTCTTAGGATAAGGGGTAGCAAATTTAAAACAGAGCTGAGGAGAAACGACTTCTCCCAAAGGGTTGTGAATCTGTGGAATTCGCTCCCCCAAAGAGCGGAGGATGCTGGGACAGTGAGTAAATTTAAGGAGGGGTTAGACAGATTATTAATTGGTGATGGGTTGAAGGGTTATGGGGAGAAGGCAGGAACATGGGGATGAGGAGCATATCGGCCATGATCGAATGATGGAACGGACTCGATGGGCCGAATGGCCTAATTCTGCTCCTATATCTGAGGAATTTCTGACCCTTCCTATTTAATAATTCATTCCCTCGTAATAAATGGTAACATTTTATGACATTTCTAATTAATTGCTGTACCTGTATATTAGCCCCTTTTGATTCATGCCCAAGGACGGCCCAATCCCTCTGTCCCTCAGAATGTTGTGATCTCACACCATTTAGTTATTAATTGTAGGGAAGTTGTTGAAGAAGATTCTTTGAGATAGGATGTATGCGCATTTAGAAAGGAATAAAATCATTAACGATAGTCAGCATGGTTTTGTGAGAGGGAGGTCATGCCTCACTGACCTGGTGGAGTTTTTTGAAGAAGTGACTAGAATGGTTGACGAGGGAAGGGTCGTGGATGTCGTCTATATGGACTTTAGTAAAGCGTTTGAAAAAGTCTCTCATGGCAGGTTGGTGCAAAAGATTGGATTTCATGGGATAAAGGGGGAGGTGGCTCGATGGGTGGAGAACTGGCTGGGTCACAGAAGACAGAGGGTGATCGTGGAAGGGTCTTTTTCCGGCTGGAGGACTGTGACTAGTGGTGTTCCGCAGGGCTCTGTATTGGGACCTCTGCTGTTTGTGATTTATATAAACGATCTGGAAGAAGGTGTAACTGGGGTGATCAGTAAGTTTGCGGACAACACGAAAATGGCTGGACATGTAGATAGTGAGGAACATTGTCAGAGGCTACAGAAGGATATAGGTAGGCTGGAAATTTGGGCCAAGAAATGGCAGATGGAGTTCAATCCTATTAAATGCGAAGTGATGCATTTTGGTGGAACTAACGTAAGGGGAGCTATACGATAAATGGCAGAACCATAAAGGGTGTAGATACGCAGTGGGACCTGGGTGTGCATGTCCACAGATCCTTGAAGGTGATGTCACAGGTGGAGAAGGTAGTGAATAAGGCAAATGGCATGCTTGCCTTTATAGGACGGGGCATAGAGTATAAAAGTTGGGGTCTGATGTTGCAGTTGTACAGAACGTTGGTTCAGCCGCATTTGGAATACTGCGTCCAGTTCTGGTCGCCACACTACCAGAAGGACGTGGAGGCTTTGGAGAGAGTGCAGAGGAGGTTTACCAGAATGTTGCCTGGTATGGAGGGGCTTAGTTATGAGTAGAGATTGGGTGAACTGGGGTTGTTCTCACTGGAAAGATGGAGGATGAGGAGTGAACTGATAGAGGTGTATATAATTATGAAAGGCATAGATAGGGTGAACGGTGGGAAGCTTTTCCCCAGGTCGGCGGTGATGTTCACGAGGGGTCATAGGTTCAAGGTGAGGGGGGGGAGGTTTAACAGGGATATCAGAAGGACGTATTTTACACAGAGGGTGGTGGGGGCCTGGACTGCGCTGCCGGGCAATGTGGTGGAGGCGGACACACTGGGAACGTTTGAGACTTATCTAGATAGCCATATGAACGGAGTGGGAATGGAGGGATACAAAAGAATGGCCGAGTTTGGACCAGGGAGCGGTGCGGGCTTGGAGGGCCGAAGGGCCTGTTCCTGTGCTGTATCATTCTTTGTTCTTTGTTTTGTTCTTGATCATGGATAAAGATAGATCTGGTCCTCGGGTTAAGGTTCTAAACCGGAAAACGGCCAAATTTGAAGAAATGAGAAAGGATCTAAAAAGTGAGGACTGAGACAGGCTCTTCTCTGGCAAGGGTGTGATTGGTAAGTGGGAGGCCTTCAAAGGAGAAATTTTGAGAGTGCAGAGTTTGTCTGTTCTTGTCAGGATGAAAGGCAAAGTGAAAAAGAATAAGGAACCTTGGTTCTCGAGGGATATTGGAACTCTGATGAAGAAGAAGAGAGAGATGTGTGACATGTATAGGCAACAGGGAGCAAATAAGATGCTTGAGGAGTATAAAAAGTGCAAGAAACTACTTAAGAAAGAAATCAGGAGGGCGAAAAGAAGATATGAGGTTGCTTTCGCAGACAAGGTGAAGGATAATCCGAAGAGCTTCTACAGGTGTATTATGAGCAAAAGGATAGTAAGGGATAAAATTGGTCCTCTTGAAGATCAGAGTGGTCGGCCATGTACGGAACCAAAAGATATTTACTAAGGAAACGGGCATGGAGTCTATGGAAATAAGGCAAATAAGTAGGGAGGTCATGGAACCTATACAGATTAAAGGGGAGGAGGTGCTTGCTGTCTTGAGGCAAATCAGAGTAGATAAATCCCCAGGACCGGACAGGGTATTCCCTCGGACCTTGAAGGAGTCTCGTGTTGAAATTGCAGGGGCCCTGGAAGATATGTTTAAAATGTCGGTATCCACGGGTCAGTGGCTGGATGATTGGAGGATAACTCATGTTGTTCCGTTGTTTAAAAAAGGCTCAAAACGTAATGCGGAAAATTATAGGCCGGTAAGTTTGACGTCAGCAGGAGGTAAATTAATGGAAGGAGTACTAAGAGATAGGATCTACAAATAATTGGATAGACAGGGAGTCATTAGGGAGAGTCAACATGGCTTTGTGCGTGGTAGGTCATGTTTAACCAATCTATTGGAGTTTTTCGAGGAGGTTACCAGGAGAGTGGATGAAGGGAAGGCGGTGGATGTTGTCGACATGGAATTCAGTAAGGCCTTTGACAAATTCCCACATGGGAGGTTACTTAGGAAGTTTCAGTCGCTAGGGAAACATGGAGAGGTCGTAAACTTGCTTAGACATTGGCTCAATGGAAGAAGCCAGAGAGTGGTAGTGGAGGATTGCTTCTCTGAGTGGAGGCCTGTGACTAGTGGTGTGCCACAGGGATCAGTGCTGGGTCCATTGTTGTTTGTCATCTATATCAATGATCTGGATGATAATGTGGTAAATTGGATCAGCAAATTTGTTGACGATACAAAGATTGGAGGTGTCGTGGACAGTGAGGAAGGTTTTCACAGCTTGCAGAGGGATTTGCTCGCAAAATGGGCTGCAAAATGGCAGATGGAGTTTAATGCAGACAAGTGTGAGGTATTGCACTTTGGAAGGACAAACCAAGGTAGAACATACAAGGTAAATGGTAGGACACTGAGGAGTGCAGTAGAACAGAGGGATCTGGGAATACAGATACATAATACATAAAAGTGGGGTCACAGGTAGTTAAGGCCGTAAAGAGTGCTTTTGGTACATTGGCCTTTACAAATCAAAGTATTGAGTATAAGAGTTGGAATGTTATGGTGAGGTTGTATGAGACATTGGTGAGGCCGAATTTAGAGTATTGTGAGCAGTTTTGGTCACCTAATTACAGGAAGGATATTAATAAGGTTGAAAGAGTGCAGAGAAGGTTTACAAGGATGTTGCCGGGACTTGAGAAACTGAGTTACAGAGAAAGGTTGAACAGGTTAGGACTTTCTTCCCTGGAGCATAGACGAATGAGGGGAGATTAGCCTCACGTGCCAGTGAGGCTAAGAATAGGAAGTTAGTACAATTGAATGCTTGGCTAAAGGACTGGTCCAAATCATAGACATCATAGAAACCCTACAGTACAGAAAGAGGCCTTTCGGCCCATCGAGTCTGCACCGACCACAATCCCACCCAGGCCCTACCCCCATATCCCTACATATTTTACCCATGAATCCCTCTAACCTACTCATCCCAGGACACTAAGGGGCAATTTTAGCATGGCCAATCAACCTAACCCGCACATCTTTGGACTGTGGGAGGAAACCGGAGCAACCGGAGGAAACCCACGCAGACACGAGGAGAATGTGCTAACTCCACACAGACAGTGACCCAAGCCGGGAATCGAACCCAGGTCCCTGGAGCTGTGAAGCAGCAGTGCTAATCACTGTGCTACCGTGCCGGTTCAAGAGGGAGGGCTTCATTTTCCTAGATCAATGGGAAGTTTTCAGGAGAGGATGGCACCTGTACAAGAAGGACGGGTCACAACTATATTGGAAGGGCACGAATATCCTGGCTGGGAGTTTTGCTAGTGCAGTTCGGGGGGATTTAAACTAGTATGGCAGGGGGGTGGGGATCAAAATATTAGGTCTACAAGTGTAGAGGCTGGGGACAAGCTTGGGGCTGGGTCAAGGCTGGCAAAGAAGAAGAGCACTCTGGGGGAGGATGACCTCACTGGGCCTGGAGGTCTGGAGTGCTTATACTTCAATGCAAGGAGCGTAGCAGGTAAGGCAGACGAACTTAGGGCCTCAATGCTCACGAGGAATTTGGAGTTGGTTGCCGTGACAGAGACTTGATTGAAAGAGGGACAGGACTGGCAGCTGAATATTCCGGGGTACAAGTGTTTTAGGCGAGACAGAGGAGGGGCCAAAAGAGGTGGGGGAGTAGCAATATTAGTTGGAGAGCATATTACAGCGGTGCAGAGGGAGGACAATTCAGAGGGGTCGTGTAACGAGTCACTGTGGGTGGAGCTTAGAAACAGGAAGGGCGCAGTCACTATGTTGGGGGTATACTGAAGGCCCCCCAACAGGCCAAGGGAAGTGGAAGAATGGATATGTCAGGAGATACTGGATAGGTGCATGAAAAATAGGGTTGTTGTCGTGGGAGAATTCAATTTCCCTGGTATAGACTGGAAATCACTGAGAGCTGGGACTCTGAATGGGGAGGAATTTGTAAAATGCGTACAGGAGGGTTCTTGAAACAATATGTAGATGGCCCGACTAGAGAGGGGGCTATACTGGACCTAGTACTGGGGAATGAACCCGATCAGGTCTTCAAAGTTTCGGTAGGGAAACATGTGGCAAATAGTGACCACAATTCTGTTAGCTTTAGGATAGTGATGGAAAAGGATGAGTGGTGTCCCAAGAGTAAGGTGTTGGATTGGGGGAAGGCTAACTTTTGTGGGATTAGGCAGAAATTGGCAGCTGTTGATTGGGAGAGGCTGTTTGAGGGTAAATCCACATCTGGCATGTGGGAGTCTTTTAAGGAACAGTTGTTAGGGCTACAGGACAGGCATGTGCCTGTAAAAAAGGATCGGAAGAGTAGGATTTGAGAACCGTGGATAACCAGGGAAATTGAGGGACTGGTCAAAAAGAAAAGAGAGGCGTATGTTAGGTCCAGGCAGCTAAAAACGGAGGGAGCTCTGGAGGAGTACAAAGAAAGTAGGAAAGAACTCAAACGGGAATTAGAAGGGCAAAAAGGGGTCACAAAATGTCTTTGGCAGACAGGATTAAGGAGAATCCCAAGGCATTTTATTCAAAGAACAAAGAACAGTACAGCACAGGAAACAGGCCCTTCGGCCTTCCAAGCCTGCGCCGCTCCTTGGTCCAACTAGACCAATCATTTGTATCCCTCCATTCCCAGGCTGCTCATGTGACTATCCAGGTAAGCCTTAAACGATGTCAGCGTGCCTGCCTCCACCACCCTACTTGGCAGCGCATTCCAGGCCCCCACCACCCTCTGTGTAAAAAACGTCCCTCTGATATCTGAGTTATACTTCGCCCCTCTCACCTAGTGCCCGTGACCCCTCGTGATCGTCACCTCCGACCTGGGAAAATGCTTCCCACTGTTCATCCTATCTATACCCTTCATAATCTTGTACACCTCTATTAGATCTCCCCCCATTCTCCGTCTTTCCAGGGAGAACAACCCCAGTTTACCCAATCTCTCCTCATAGCTAAGTCCCTCCATACCAGGCAACATCCTGGTAAACCTTCTCTGCACTCTCTCTAACGCCTCCACGTCCTTCTGGTAGTGCGGCGACCAGAACTGGACGTTGTACTCCAAATGTGGCCTAACCAGCGTTCTATACAGCTGCATCATCAGACTCCAGCTTTTATACTCTATACCCCGTCCTATAAAGGCAAGCATACCATATGCCTTCTTCATCACCTTCTCCACCTGTGTTGCCACCTTCAAGGATTTGTGGACTTGCACACCTAGGTCCCTCTGTGTTTCTATACTCCTGATGACTCTGCCATTTATTGTATAACTCCTCCCTACATTATTTCTTCCAAAATGCATTACTTCGCATTTATCCGGATTAAACTCTATCTGCCACCTCTCCGCCCAATTTTCCAGCCTATCTATATCCTGCTGTATCGCCCGACAATGCTCTTCGCTATCCGCAAGTCCAGCCATCTTCGTGTCATCCGCAAACTTGCTGATTACACCAGTTACACCTTCTTCCAAATCATTTATATATATCACAAATAGCAGAGGTCCCAGTACAGAGCCCTGCGGAACACGACTGGTCACAGACCTCCAGCCGGAAAAAGACCCTTCGACCACTACCCTCTGTCTCCTATGGCCAAGCCAGTTCTCCACCCATCTAGCGACTTCTCCTTGTATCCCATGAGCCTTAACCTTCTTAACCAACCTGCCATGTGGGACTTTGTCAAATGCCTTACTGAAATCCATGTAGACGACATCCACGGCCCTTTCTTCATCAACGGTTTTTGTCACTTCCTCAAAAAACTCCACCAAATTTGTAAGGCACGACCTCCCTCTTACAAAACCATGCTGTCTGTCACTAATTCATCCGTTAGGAACAAAAGAGTTGTCAGGGAAAAAATCGGACCGCTCAGGGATAAAAGTGGGGAATTATGCTTGGAGCCCAAAGAATTAGGGGAGATCCTAAATGAGTACTTTGCGTCGGTATTCACAAAGGAGGGGGATGTGCTGACTGGGAGTGTCTCGGAGGGGAGTGTTGACCCGTTGGAGAAAATCTCCATTACAAGGGAGGAAGTGTTAGGTTTGTTAGAGAATATAAAAACTGCCAAATCCCCAGGGCCTAATGGAATCTATCCAAGTCTCCTCAGGGAGACGAGAGATGAAATCGCTGGGCCTCTGACGCAAATCTTTGTCTCGTCACTGGACACAGGTGAGGTCCCAGAGGATTGAAGGATAGCTAATGTGGTCCCGTTATTTAAGAAGGGTAGGAAGGACAACCCGGGAAATTATAGGCCGGTGAACCTGACGTCCGGAGTGGGGAAGTTGTTGGAGAAGATTCTTAGAGATAGGATGTATGCGCATTTAGAAAGGAATAAACTCATTAACGATAGTCAGCATGGTTTTGTGAGAGGGAGGTCATGCCTCACAAACCTGGTGGAGTTTTTTGAAGAAGTGACGAGAATGGTTGACGAGGGAAGGGCCGTGGATGTCGTCTCTCTGGACTTTAGTAAACCGTTTGACAAAGTCCCTCATGTTAGGCTGGTGAAAAAGGATGGATCTCATGGGATAAAGGGGGAGGTGGCTAAATGGGTGGAGAACTGGCTTGGTCACAGAAGACAGAGGGTGGTAGTGGAAGGGTCTTTTTCCGGCTGGAGGACTGTGACTAGTGGTGTTCCGCAGGGCTCTGTATTGGGACCTCTGCTCTTTGTGATTTATATAAACGATCTGGAAGAACGTGTAACTGGGGTGATCAGTAAGTTTGCGGACGACACAAAATTGGCAGGACTTGCAGATGTGAGGAGCATTGTCAGAAGTGACAGAAGGATATAGATAGGCTGGAAATTTGGGCAAAGAAATGGCAGATGGAGTTCAATAATGATAAATGCGAAGTGATGCATTTTGGTAGAAATAATGTAGGGAGGAGCTATACGATAAATGGCAGAACCATAAAGGATGTAGATACGCAGAGGGACCTGGGTCTGCATGTCCACAGATCCTTGAAGGTGACGTCACAGGTGGAGAAGGTGGTGAAGAAGGCATATGGCATGCTTGCCTTTATAGGACGGGGCATAGAGTACAAAAGTTGGGGTCTGATGTTGCAGATGTATAGAACGTTGGCTCGGCCGCATTTGGAATACTGCATCCAGTTCTGGTCGCCGCACTACCTGAAGGACGTGGAGGCTTTGGAGAGAGTACAGAGGAGGTTTACCAGGATGTTGCCGGGTATGGAGGGGCTTAGTTATGAGGAGAGATTGGGTAAACTGGGGTTGTCCTCACTGGAAAGACGGAGGATGAGGGGTGACCTAATCGAGGTGTATAAAATTATGAAAGGCAGAGATAGGGTGAACGGTGGGAAGCTTTTCCCCAGGTCGGTGGTGACGTTCACGAGGGGTCATAGGTTCAAGGTGAAGGGGGAGAGGTTTAACACAGATATCAGAAGGACATATTTCACACAGAGGGTGCTGGGGGCCTGGAATGCGCTGCCAGGCAAGATGGTGGAAGCGGACACACTGGGAACGTTTAAGACTTATCTCGATAGCCATATGAACGGAGTGGGAATGGAGGGATACAAAAGAATGGTCGAGTTTGGACCAGGGAGCGGCATGGGCTTGGAGGGCCGAAGGGCCTGTTCCTGAGCTGTATTGTTCTTTGTTCAATTGATATAGGTGTATAAATTTATGATGGATATAGGTAGAGTGAATGGAAGCAGGCTTTTTCCACTGAGGCTCGGGGAGAAAATAAACTAGAGGGCATGGGTTAAGGGTGAAGGGGGAAAAGTTTGAGGTGAATATTAGGGGGGGCTTCTTCACACAGAGAGTGGCGGGAGTGTGGAATGAACTGTCAGATGAAGTGGTGAATGCGGGCTCACTTTTACCATTTAAGAAACACTTGGACAGGTACATGGATGAGAGGGGTGTGGAGGGATATGGTCCAGGTGCAGGTCAGTGGGACGAGGCAGAAAAATGGTTCGGCACAGACAAGAAGAGCCAAAAGGTCTGTTTCTGTGCTGTAATGTTCTCTGGTTCTCGGTTCTAACAGACTGGGAATAGATCGGAGCAGGCTTGGAGGGACGAAGGGCCTGTTCCTGTGCTTTATTGTTCTTTGTTCTGAGCCCACACTGGACACCCCCCCCCCCCCCCCCCCCAGATCCTGTGTCTCATCCCACCATCTCACTTCAACCCACACCTCTGTTTTGCTGTCAATGTCTGTATTTCCCTTACCCCCGCTCTAGATTTCTTTGTTCTGTAACTCTCCCCAACGCCCGACCATTAACTCAGTAAATCCTGCCCTGATTCCATCTACCAAAATGCATCATCTCGCATTTATCTAAATTAAACTTCATCTGCCATTTGTCAGCCCACTGGCCCAATTGATCAAGATCCCGTTGCAATCGGAGATAACCTTCACTGTCCACTGTGCCACCAATCTTGGTGTCATCTGCAATCTTACTAACCATGCCTCCTAAATTCTCACCCAAATCAATGTAACACGGGACATGGAGAAATCAGACATTGGTATAGTTAATGCTGGTATTTAGCATCATGCTTCAACGCCGCTACCTTTCCCTAACCTGAAATAGATGCTCTATTCAGAAATTATTTAACACTCGGGTATTCCTGGAGGAACAGACGGACGGTGCACAGTGAAACTTTATGCTGTTGATGGCAGCCTAGAATCAGAAAGATTGAAGGAACTCACAAGGTCAATCCTATTTTTGATGTGAGTGGGGTGAGAGAGAGAGTGTTGAGGTGAAGGGGAATTTTGAGATGAGAGGGTCAGTGTTGAGGTGAGGGGTGTTGCTGTGGACGGTGGGAGTTGAGGTGAGAGGTGGTTACTGAGGTGAGAGGGAGTGTGTTAATGTGAGGAGGGAGCTTTCAGACGAGAGGGGAACAACATGGTGTTATATCAATACACACTGATCCAACAAACACTCCCAGGATATTTACTGCAGGGATTAGGTGTGAAGTCAGTCTGTCCCCTCACGCTGCCAGCCAGAGTGCGGAGGGAACGGTGACAGCCCTTAAACACGGAGCAAACATCATCTGCAACATCCCATCAAACACTCCAATGTTAGCTACAGAGGTCCAGTGTCACTCCCACCCCATCTTAACTGTGTGACCAGGCTGCCTCATGGCTGCTAAAGTGAAGGTTCAACTTAGTCAGGCAATCTTCAGGCTCGATATCCGTAAGCTTGCGCCCATCGGACATTTACAAGGATAAGCTGCCTCTCCACTCCCATCAAATATCCTCATTGTAGATGCAGCACAGGCCCAGATACACAAACTATCTCCCTCTACACTGTCCAAACACGAATCTCCAGTGCAGGTATAGCAGAGGGTGAGATACACAGTGTGTACAGGTGAGAGGGGGGGAGCGTTGAGGTGAGAGGGGGGAGCGTTGAGGTGAGAGGGGGAGAGCGTTGAGGCGAGAGGGGGAGAGCGTTGAGGCGAGAGGGGGAGAGTGTTGAGGCGAGAGGGGGAGAGTGTTGAGGCGAGAGGGGGAGAGTGTTGAGGCGAGAGGGGGAGAGTGTTGAGGCGAGAGGGGGAGAGTGTTGAGGCGAGAGGGGGAGAGTGTTGAGGCGAGAGGGGGAGAGTGTTGAGGCGAGAGGGGGAGAGTGTTGAGGCGAGAGGGGGAGAGTGTTGAGGCGAGAGGGGGAGAGTGTTGAGGCGAGAGGGGGAGAGTGTTGAGGCGAGAGGGGGAGAGTGTTGAGGCGAGAGGGGGAGAGTGTTGAGGCGAGAGGGGGAGAGTGTTGAGGCGAGAGGGGGAGAGTGTTGAGGCGAGAGGGGGAGAGTGTTGAGGCGAGAGGGGGAGAGTGTTGAGGCGAGAGAGGGAGAGTGTTGAGGCGAGAGGGGGAGAGTGTTGAGGCGAGAGGGGGAGAGTGTTGAGGCGAGAGGGGGAGAGTGTTGAGGCGAGAGGGGGAGAGTGTTGAGGCGAGAGGGGGGAGAGTGTTGAGGCGAGAGGGGGAGAGTGTTGAGGCGAGAGGGGGGAGAGTGTTGAGGCGAGAGGGGGAGAGTGTTGAGGCGAGAGGGGGAGAGTGTTGAGGCGAGAGGGGGAGAGTGTTGAGGCGAGAGGGGGAGAGTGTTGAGGCGAGAGGGGAGAGTGTTGAGGCGAGAGGGGGAGAGTGTTGAGGCGAGAGGGGGAGAGTGTTGAGGCGAGAGGGGGAGAGTGTTGAGGCGGAGAGGGGGAGAGTGTTGAGGCGAGAGGGGAGAGTGTTGAGGCGAGAGGGGGAGAGTGTTGAGGCGAGAGGGGGAGAGTGTTGAGGCGAGAGGGGGAGAGTGTTGAGGCGAGAGGGGGAGAGTGTTGAGGCGAGAGGGGGAGAGTGTTGAGGCGAGAGGGGGAGAGTGTTGAGGCGAGAGGGGGAGAGGTGTTGAGGCGAGAGGGGGAGAGTGTTGAGGCGAGAGGGGGAGAGTGTTGAGGCGAGAGGGGGAGAGTGTTGAGGCGAGAGGGGGAGAGTGTTGAGGCGAGAGGGGGAGAGTGTTGAGGCGAGAGGGGGAGAGTGTTGAGGCGAGAGGGGGAGAGTGTTGAGGCGAGAGGGGGAGAGTGTTGAGGCGAGAGGGGGAGAGTGTTGAGGCGAGAGGGGGAGAGTGTTGAGGCGAGAGGGGGAGAGTGTTGAGGCGAGAGGGGGAGAGTGTTGAGGCGAGAGGGGGAGAGTGTTGAGGCGAGAGGGGGAGAGTGTTGAGGCGAGAGGGGGAGAGTGTTGAGGCGAGAGGGGGAGAGTGTTGAGGCGAGAGGGGGAGAGTGTTGAGGCGAGAGGGGGAGAGTGTTGAGGCGAGAGGGGGAGAGTGTTGAGGCGAGAGGGGGAGAGTGTTGAGGCGAGAGGGGGAGAGTGTTGAGGCGAGAGGGGGAGAGTGTTGAGGCGAGAGGGGGAGAGTGTTGAGGCGAGAGGGGGAGAGTGTTGAGGCGAGAGGGGGAGAGTGTTGAGGCGAGAGGGGGAGAGTGTTGAGGCGAGAGGGGGAGAGTGTTGAGGCGAGAGGGGGAGAGTGTTGAGGCGAGAGGGGGAGAGTGTTGAGGCGAGAGGGGGAGAGTGTTGAGGCGAGAGGGGGAGAGTGTTGAGGCGAGAGGGGGAGAGTGTTGAGGCGAGAGGGGGAGAGTGTTGAGGCGAGAGGGGGAGAGTGTTGAGGCGAGAGGGGGAGAGTGTTGAGGCGAGAGGGGGAGAGTGTTGAGGCGAGAGGGGGAGAGTGTTGAGGCGAGAGGGGGAGAGTGTTGAGGCGAGAGGGGGAGAGTGTTGAGGCGAGAGGGGGAGAGTGTTGAGGCGAGAGGGGGAGAGTGTTGAGGCGAGAGGGGGAGAGTGTTGAGGCGAGAGGGGGAGAGTGTTGAGGCGAGAGGGGGAGAGTGTTGAGGCGAGAGGGGGAGAGTGTTGAGGCGAGAGGGGGAGAGTGTTGAGGCGAGAGGGGGAGAGTGTTGAGGCGAGAGGGGGAGAGTGTTGAGGCGAGAGGGGGAGAGTGTTGAGGCGAGAGGGGGAGAGTGTTGAGGCGAGAGGGGGAGAGTGTTGAGGCGAGAGGGGGAGAGTGTTGAGGCGAGAGGGGGAGAGTGTTGAGGCGAGGGGGGGAGAGTGTTGAGGCGAGGGGGGGAGAGTGTTGAGGCGAGGGGGGGAGAGTGTTGAGGCGAGGGGGGGAGAGTGTTGAGGCGAGGGGGGGAGAGTGTTGAGGCGAGGGGGGGAGAGTGTTGAGGCGAGGGGGGAGAGTGTTGAGGCGAGGGGGGGAGAGTGTTGAGGCGAGGGGGGGAGAGCGTTGAGGCGAGGGGGGGAGAGCGTTGAGGCGAGGGGGGGAGAGCGTTGGGGCGAGGGGGGGAGAGCGTTGGGGCGAGGCGGGGGAGCGTTGGGGCGAGGGGGGGAGCGTTGGGGCGAGGGGGGGTGAGCGTTGAGTCGAGGGGGGGTGAGCGTTGAGGCGAGAGGGGGGTGAGCGTTGAGGCGAGAGGGGGGTGAGCGTTGAGGCGAGAGGGGGGTGAGCGTTGAGTCGAGGGGGGGTGAGCGTTGAGGCGAGAGGGGGGTGAGCGTTGAGGCGAGAGGGGGGTGAGCGTTGAGGCGAGAGGGGGGTGAGCGTTGAGGCGAGAGGGGGGTGAGCGTTGAGGCGAGAGGGGGGTGAGCGTTGAGGCGAGGGGGGTGAGCGTTGAGGCGAGGGGGGGAGCGTTGAGGCGAGGGGGGGAGCGTTGAGGCGAGGGGGGGGGGGCGTTGAGGCGAGAGGTGGGGAGCGTTGAGGTGACAGTGAGAGATAGTTGAGGTGAGAGTTGGGGAGCGTTGAGGTGACAGTGGGAGCGTGGATGTGATAGTGGGAGCGTGGAGGTGACAGTGGGAGCGTTGAGGTGACAGTGGGAGCGTTGTGGTGACAGTGGGAGCGTTGAGGTGACAGTGGGAGTGTTGAGGTGACAGTGGGAGTGTGGAGGTGACAGTGGGAGTGTGGAGGTGACAGTGGGAGTGTTGAGGTGACAGTGGGAGTGTGGAGGTGAGAGGGGAATTTTGTGGTGAGGGGTGAGGTTCTGTAACACACTGGTTGGCGCTGCTGCCTCATGGCGCCAAAGACCCGGGTTTGATTCCAGCCTCGGCTCACTCTCTGTGTGGAGTGCGCACGTTCTCCCCTGTCTGTGTGGGAATCCTCTGTGTGCTCTCATTTCCTCCCACTCTCCAAAGATGTGGGAGTTAGTTGGATTAGCCATGCTAACTTGGGAGACGGGCAACGTACAGGACAGGTACTGGACGGGGTTAGATACAGAGTAAATTTCCCCCATCAATGTTCCCATCAAACACTCCCAGGACGTGTACAGCATGGGAATAGATACAGAGTAAATTTAAGACTGTGTCCATCAAACATTCACACGGTAAAATTCCCTCTGCTCCCCAGAACAGCTACAGCATTGGCCGGGGTGGGGGGGGGGGGGGGGTAGATACATAATAAACCTCTCTCGACAGTGTCCTCATCAAACACTCCCAGGATACCCAGGATAGGGACAGTACGTGGTTAAATGTAGAATAAATCTCCCTCTATAATGTCCCCATCAAACTCTCCCAAGACAGATGCAACTAGTGAGAGTTCAGATGCAGCTCAGGCTGAGATTTCCAGAAACCTCCCATCACACTGTTTCACCAAGAACTCCAGTGAAGGTGCAGCAAGGGTGAGATGCACAAAAAATGTCCACGTACACGGTCCAAACACTAAAGACCTGAGCAGGAGCAGCACAGGGTAAGGTACACAGAAAATCTCTCGACACTGTCCCATCAGGAACTCGAGTGCAGGTGTAAGAGAGATGCAGATAGTTGTACGCTCCCGATATATTAAATAGACTGGAGGTGCAGGCTCGAGCTGCAAACCGCCTAATACTTCTCCTATTTCTATATGGATGCTGGAAAGAAACTTTATTCCCCATCTCTTCATGTACTGCAGCTTTCCTGGAAGTTTTTGACAGGGGCAGAGGGAGCTTTGCTCCGTATCTAACCCCGTGCTGTACATGTCTTGGGAGTGTTTGATGGGAAAAAAATCCCAGATATGGGTGAATCAAAGTTCAATACAGATACATCTCCTCTTGATACTGCCCTCTGAAACCCTCCCAGAACAGTTACACACGGGATTGCAGACAGAGCAAAGCTCACTCTGCAGTGTCCCATTGAATAGTTCACTGCAAAGGGTGTTTACTCTGTGTCGAATCCCATTCTGAACCATGTTTCTGTATTTGCCATTGGGTTACTGTAAATTGTGCTTCCATTGAACATTTCCAAGGATAGGGACAGCACTGGGTAAAGTGTATGGTCTTCCTGCACTGCCAATTCAAACAGGCTGATAAAAGGGACGTGTATCTTCTGTATCAAACACGTTTCCATCACTGTCCATGAAGTAATCCCAGGGCAGCCTCAGTGATATTGATATTTTCCACACGTGCTTTCATAATAACGGTCTTCTGATAATTTGTTGTTATAGTTTGTGAAATACTCCTTCAGATCTTTCCTAAATACAGTTCAGACATTTGGGAATTCGAATGAATTAATTGCAAACATTTTCTGTTGTATAGAACATAGGAAAACTACAGCACAAACAGGCCCTTAGGCCCACAAGTTGCGCCGGTCATGTCCCTACCTACCTAGGCTTATATATAGGCTTACCTAGAACCCTCAATCCTATTAAGTCCCATGTACTCATCCAGGAGTCTCTTAAAATACCCCATCGAGTTTGCCTCCACCACCACTGACGGCAGCCGATTCCGCTCACCCACCACCCTCTGAGTGAAAAACGTACCCCTCACATCTCCTCTGTACCTACTCCACAGCACCATAAACCTGTGTTCACTCGCAACAGCCATTTCAGCCCTGGGAAAAAGCCTCTGAGAGTCCACCCGATCTATACGACTCAACATCTTATATCCCTCTATCAGGTCACCTCTCACCCTTGTCTCTCCAAGGAGAAAAGACCGAGCTCTCTCAACATATCCTCATAAGGCATGCCAACTAATCCAGGCAACATCCTTGTAAATCTTCTCTGCACCCTTTCAATAATTTCCACGTCCCTCCTGTAATGAGGCAACCAGAACTGAGCACAGTCCTCCAAGTGGGGTCTGACGAGGGTCTTATATAGCTGCATCATTATCCCCGGACTCCTAAACTCAATCCCTCGATTGATGAAGGCCAGGTGAAAACTGCCCCAGTAAAGTAAATCAGATTGACCAACTGCAATCAATGCCAAATGGGGAATAATTGTCCCGTGTAGAAGTGAGAACCCGTTCCATATTGTGATTGTTTGCAGTATTGGGACAGTGAGATGACCCGATCCAACACAAGAACACTTTGCAATATCTCCCAGTAACAGTGAGTCTGTGTGTCAGCGTTAACCAAGCGGGGTGACATTCCCGGAGGTGCTGACATCTCACGCAGAGTGAAAACCAGAATTCAATTGGTGGGGACTGCCTTGTTAAATTCAGCTGGGGATTTATTGAGGGAATTTGTGAAAATGCATGTGGAGATCTTATACAATCTAATTGAAAAACATTTCGAAATCCGTTTCTCCAAATGACTGTCCAGAACAGAAGAGGTACATTTATAGAGATCTCAAGGTGAATAACATTATTTGCAGTCACTGAACACCAGCTGTAACTTTTTAATGCATATCATTTTATACATGTTTCACATCCAGTGAATATATTTATTTTAATTCCGGTCTCTGAGCAGTCAGATATTGATACAGATAATTGTGATATTTAGCACCATGCTCCCACACTGCCACCTCTGCTTGACCTGAAATAGATGCTCTGTTCCGCAATTATTTAAACCAAGTGTATTCGTGGAGGAACAAACTTACATTCTGCATTCAAACTTTATGTTGTTGAGATCAGCCCAGGATCAGAATGATTGAAGGAGCTGAAGGTTTTTGAGACAGTTTGTGTGACGCTGCTGCTGTGTTGTCTTTATTCGTTTTGTAACGTGGGGGTCGCAGGGAATCAGTAGCGACAATAAGAGTGAGGTCAGTGATGTATCTGTTTGTCAGTTGGTAATAAGAATGAAGTTGGTGATACACCTGGAAGGTAAAGGCAGTAGGGATGAGGTTAGCCATGCACCTGGATGTGTATTGACAATCAGAGCAATTCAGTAATGTATCTGTGCAGGTTGTGAAAGGAGAGTGCGCTCACTGCTGTTCCTAAATACCTGGTTCCAATAAGAATCAGGTTATTTCTGCATCTGCAGGGACAGGTGTCGCATAGAGGAAACACAAGATAAAACTCCATCTGTAATTTCCCCAGCAAACACACCCGGGGCAGGGACAACGGGCGGATGTTTGGGTTGTGTGGAGTGGGGGTGCTGTGTGTGGTGAGGGGAGTGGGAGGGGGGATCCTACAGAATAAAAGTAACGCTACACTGTCCTTATACATCTCTCCAGGAGCAGGTACAGAGTGGTTGGACACAGAAAACTGCCTCTGCACTCTGCACTGCTCAGGGAGACGAGAGGTGAAATTGCTGGGCCTCTGACGGAAATCTTTGTCGCTTCTTTGGACACGGGTGAGGTCCCTGAGGATTGGAGGATAGCGAATGTGGTCCCGTTGTTTAAGAAGGGTAGCAGGGATAACCCAGGAAATTATAGGCCGGTGAGCTTGACGTCCGTGGTAGGGAAGTTGTTGGAGAGGATTCTTAGAGACAGGATGTATGTGCATTTAGAACGAAACAATGTCATTAGTGACAGACAGCATGGTTTTGTAAGAGGGAGGTCGTGCCTTACAAATTTGGTGGAGTTTTTTGAGGAAATGACAAAAACGGTTGATGAAGGAAGGGCCGTGGATGTCGTCTATATGGATTTCAGTAAGACATTTGACAAAGTCCCACATGGCAGGTTGGTTAAGTAGGTTAAGGCTCATGGGATACAAGGAGAAGTGGCTAGATGGGTGGAGAACTGGCTTGGCCATAGGAGACAGAGGGTAGTGGTCGAAGGGTCTTTTTCCGGCTGGAGGTCTGTGACCAGTGGTGTTCACAGTAAGAAGTTTAACAACACCAGGTTAAAGTTCAACAGCTTTATTTGGTAGCAAAAGCCACACAAGCTTTCGAAGCTCTAAGCCCCTTCTTCAGGTGAGTGGGAATTCTGTTCACAAACAGAGGTTATAAAGACACAGACTCAATTTACATGAATAATGGTTGGAATGCGAATACTTACGACTAATCAAGTCTTTAAGAAACAAAACAATGGGAGTGGAGAGAGCATCAAGACAGGCTAAAAAGATGTGTATTGTCTCCAGACAAGACAGCCAGTGAAACTCTGCAGGTCCACGCAACTGTGGGCGTTACAAATAGTGTGACATGAACCCAATATCCCGGTTGAGGCCGTCCGCGTGTGTGCGGAACTTGGCTATCAGTTTCTGCTCAGCGACTCTGCGCTGTCGTGTGTCGCGAAGGCCGCCTTGGAGAACGCTTACCCGAATATCAGAGGCCGAATGCCCGTGACCGCTGAAGTGCTCCCCAACAGGAAGAGAACAGTCTTGCCTGGTGATTGTCGAGCGGTGTTCATTAATCCGTTGTCGCAGCGTCTGCATAGTTTCCCCAATGTACCATGCCTCGGGACATCCTTTCTTGCAGCGTATCAGGTAGACAACGTTGGCCGAGTTGCAAGAGTATGTACCGTGTACCTGGTGGATGGTGTTCTCACGTGAGATGATGGCATCTGTGTCGATGATCCGGCACGTCTTGCAGAGGTTGCTGTGGCAGGGTTGTGTGGTGTCTTGGTCACTGTTCTCCTGAAGGCTGGGTAGTTTGCTGCGGACAATAGTCTGTTTGAGGTTGTGCGTCTGATGTCTGATGAATCTAACCCCGTGCTGTTTTTTTGGGAATGCGAAGAGATCTAATATTGTCTCTGCGCAGTAAAGGTTGATGGAAGAACAAAGAACAAAGATCAAAGAACAGTACAGCACAGGAAACAGGCCCTTCGGTCCTCCAAGCCTGTGCCGCTCCTTGGTCCAACTAGACCAATCGTTTGTATCCCTACATTCCCAGGCTGCTCATGTGACTATCCAGGTAAGTCTTAAACGATGTCAGCGTGCCTGCCTCCACCACCCTACTTGGCAGCGCATTCCAGGCCCCCACCACCCTCTGTGTCCACATCATGACCAGTGGTGTTCCGCAGGGCTCTGTACTGGGACCTCTGCTATTTGTGATATATATAAATGATTTGGAAGAAGGTGTAACTGGTGTAATCAGCAAGTTTGCGGATGACACGAAGATGGCTGGAATTGCGGATAGCGAAGAGCATTGTCGGGCAATACAGCAGGATATAGATGGGCTGGAAAATTGGGCGGAGAGGTGGCAGATGGAGTTTAATCCGGATAAATGCGAAGTGATGCATTTTGGAAGAAATAATGTAGGGAGGAGTTATACAATAAATGGCAGAGTCATCAGGAGTATAGAAACACAGAGGGACCTAGATGTGCAAGTCCACAAATCCTTGAAGGTGGCAACACAGGTGGAGAAGGTGGTGAAGAAGGCATATGGTATGCTTGCCTTTATAGGACGGGGTATAGAGTATAAAAGCTGGAGTCTGATGATGCAGCTGTATAGAACTCTGGTTAGGCCACATTTGGAGTACTGCGTCCAGTTCTGGTCGCCGCACTACCAGAAGGACGTGGAGGCATTGGAGAGAGTGCAGAGAAGGTTTACCAGGATGTTGCCTGGTATGAAGGGGCTTCGCTATGAGGAGAGATTGGGTAGACTGGGGTTGTTCTCCTTGGAAAGATGGAGAATGAGGGGAGATCTAATAGAGGTATACAAGATTATGAAGGGTATAGATAGGGTGAACAGTGGGAAGCTTTTTCCCAGGTCGGAGGTGAGGATCACGAGTGGTCACGGGCTCAAGCTGAGAGGGGCGAAGTATAACCCAGACATCAGAGGGACGTTTTTTACACAGAGGGTGGTGGGGGCCTGGAATGCGCTGCCAAGTAGGGTGGTGGAGGCAGGCACGCTGACATCGTTTAAGATTTACCTGGATAGTCACATGAGCAGCCTGGGAATGGAGGGATACAAACGATTGGTCTAGTTGGACCAAGGAGCGGCACAGGCTTGGAGGGCCGAAGGGCCTGTTTCCTGTGCTGTACTGTTCTTTGAGCTTTGTTCTTTGTTCTTCCATCAACCTTTACTGCGCAGAGACAATATTAGATCTCTTCGCATTCCCAAAAAAACAGCACGGGGTTAGATTCAGAGTGAAGCTCCCTCGACACTGACCTATCAAACACTCCCAGAACACGTACAGCACGGGGTTAGATACAGAATGAAGCTCCCTCTACACTGACCCCCATCAAACACTCCCTGGACAGGTACAGCAGGGGGTGAGATACTGAGTAAAGCTCCTTCTACACTGTCCCTATCAAAAAACACCCAGGACAGATACAGCACAGGGTTAGATACAGAGTAAAGCTCCCTCTACACTGTCCCCATCAAACACTCCCAGGACAGGTACAGCACAGGGTTAGATACAGAGTAAAGCTCCCACGACACTGTCCCCATCAAGAACCCCCAGGACAGGTACAGCACGGGGTTAGATACAGAGTAAAGCTCCCTCTCCACTGTCCACCATCAAACACTCCCAGGACAGGTACAGCACGGGGTTAGATACAGAGTAAAGCTCCCTCTACACTCTCCCCATCAAACACTCCCAGGAAAGGTACAAGATGGGGTTAGATAGAGTAAAGCTCCCTCTACACATTTCCCCCATCAAACACTACCTGGACAGATACAGCATGGGGTTAGATACAGAGGAAAGCTCCCTCAACACTCTCCCCATCAAAATCCCCCAGGACAGGTGCAGCACGGGGTGAGATACAGAGTGAAGCTCCCTCTACACTGTCCCCCATCAAACACTCCCAGGACAGATACAGCATGTGGTTAGATACAGAGTAAAACTCCCTCGACACTGTCCCCATCAAACACACCCAGGACAGATACAGCATGGGGTTAGATACAGATTAACGCTCCCTCCACACTGTCCCCCATCAATCACTCCCAGGACAGATACAGCAAGGGATTAGATACATAGTAAACCTCCCTCTACGCTGTCCCCATCAAACGCTGCCAGTTCAGGTACAGCATGGGGTTAGATACAGAGTCCATAGAACATAGAACAGTACAGCACAGAACAGGCCCTTCGGCCCACGATGTTGTGCCGAGCTTTGTCTGAAACCCAGATCAAGCTATTTCCTCCCTATCATCCTGGTGTGCTCCATGTGCCTATCCAATAGTTTCTGAAATGTTCCGAAAGTTTCTGACTCCACTATCACTGCAGGCAGTCCATTCCACACCCCAACCACCCTCTGAGTAAAAAACCTACCTCGGACATCCTTCCTATATCTCCCACCATGAACCCTACAGTTATGCCCCCTTGTAATAGCTCCATCCACCCGAGGAAATAGTCTTTGAACGTTCACTATATCTATCCCCCTCATCATCTTATAAACCTCTATCAAGTCTCCTCTCAACCTCCTCCGCTCCAAAGAGAAAAGCCCAAGTTCCCTCAACCTTTCCTCATGAGACCGACCCTCCAAACCAGGCAGCATCCTGGTAAATCTCCTTTGCACTCTTTCCAGTGTCTCCACATCCTTCTTGTAGTGAGGTGACCAGAACTGCACACAATATTCCAAATGTGGTCTCACCAAGGTCCTGTACATTTGCAGCATAACCCCACGGCTCTTAAACTCCAACCCCCTGTTAATGAACGCCATTTCCTCTCTGCCTGGCAGGGACATACCTATCAAGGACACGCAGTATTTGTTCCATGAAAAGGTTCCACTTATCATTCGTGCCTTTGCCTGACAATTTTTGTTCCCATCCTATTGTTGTACCTGTTAATCTCAGATACGTTCAACCAGTTTCCTTACTCCAAGGTTTTACCCCGGTGCCCTTATTTGCAAGGTGGACAAAGGACAAACACATGTACAGATTCAACAAGTTTATTAATAATACTATTAACCCTTAAATTACCCACATAAAACAAGAGGATACCCCAGCAGATTCAAGTATACTACCCGTAAAGATGGCTTGGTTAAACTGCAGGCCCGATTCTCTGAGTCCCCTCTGGTCTGTCGTCACGAAGGTGAGTCTCGATGGCCGCTTCTTCCTTCCTTCCTTCTCTGGTCAGTCTTCCGAATGGACACGGCTGTCTCCCCTGTCGAGTCTTCGCCCCTGTGTGCCTCTGAATGTGTCCCTTTATCCCCAGCCTGCTTGCCTTTCCAGAAACTTCTCTGGCTTCTGGCCATTGAGGTCCCAGGAGGGGGTTCCAATACCCAGTGGGTATCTTGATGTCTGCCTGACAGGACACCAGGGTCCGCCCCCCAGGTGTCCATCTCCATGTTGTTAAACTTGTTATCAGGTAAGGTTTCTACAGGATCTCTTGGTGACAGAAAGTCTGGCCCGATCTGGGCTTCTAACAATAGACCGATGCATTTCAATGAGGTGCCATGATCACCTGCTAAGTCTCAAGTAGAGTGTAACGACCTTTGATGGGCGGTTGATGGGTCAGGCCCAGACACATTTGTGTATTGTACAATTGGCCTGCCTGCGGTTTGACTGTGTTTGATTTCAATGTGCCCAATTCTTTAATTTAGGATATCCAATTTTATCAGCCTTAAAACTAGGCCCTGTTTATATCACCACACTATGCTTCCTAATTCCCGCCTGATTGCATCATAATTACCTCTCCCCCAATTGTAAACTATGCCCTGCCGTACGGCCCTCTCCCTCTCCATTGCAATAACAAAATACACCGAATTGTGGTCACGATCTCCAAAGTGCTCTCCCACAACCAAATCCAACACTTGGCCCGGTTCATTTCCCATTACGAAATCCAGTGTGGCCCCACCTCTTGTCGGCCTATCCACATATTGTGTCAGGAACCCCTCCTGCACACACTGCACAAAAACTGCCCCATCCGAACTATTCGACCTATAAAGGTTCCAATCAATATTTGGAAGGTTAAAGTCCCCCATGACAACTACCCTGTGACCTCCAGACCTATCCATAATCTGCTTAGCAATTTATTGCTCCACATCTCTATTACTATTTGGGGGCCTATAGTAAACTCCGAACAACGTGACCGCTCGTTTCCTATTCCTAACCTCAGCCCATATTACCTCAGTATGCAGATCCCCTTCAAAATTCCTTTCTGCAGCCGTTACACTCTCCTTGATTAACAGTGCCACTCCTCCACCTCTTTTACCAGCTACCCTACACTTACTGTAAATCTATACCCCGGAACTTCCAACAATCATTCCTGTCCTTGTTCTACCCATGTCTCCGTAATGGCCACAACATCGTAGTCCCAAGTACCAATCCACGCCCCAAGTTCACCTACCTTGTTCCGGATGCTCCTTGCATTGAAGGAGACACACTTCAACCCATCTTCTTGTCTGCTGGGACCCACCTTTGACCAAGATACCCTTCCCAGGACCTCACTGCACTCACTGACCTCCGGACTACAACTCCTTTTCCCATCCCCCTGAAAAATTAGTTCAAACCCCCCCAAAGAGCCGTAGCAAATTTCCCTCCCAGGATATTGGTTCCCCCTCTGGTTCAGGTGCACCCCGTCCTGTTGGTACAGGTCCCACCTTCCCCAGAAAGTGTTCCAATTATCCACATAGCTGAAACCCTCTCTCCTACACCATCCCTGCATCCATGTCTTTAACTGCACTCTCTCCCTGTTCCTCAACTCGCTATCCCGTGGCACCGGCAACATACCAGAGGTGACAACCTGTTTTGTCCTGGCTCTCAGCTTCCACCCAAGCTCCCTGAATTCCTGTTTTAAATCCCCGTCCCCTCTCTTACCTATGTCTTTGGTGCCGACGTGCACCACGACTTGTGACTGTTCCCCCTCCCCCTTTAGAATCCTGAAGACACGGTCGGAGATGTCACGGACCCTGGCATCCGGGAGGCAACATGCCATCCGTGAGTCTCTCTTGTTGCCACAGAACCTCCTATCTATCCCTCGAACAAACGAGGCCCCAATAACTATAGCTCTACCGCTCTCCCCCTTTCCCTTCTGAGCCACAGGGACGGACTCAGCGCTGGCGATCTGGTCACTGCGGCTTACCACTGGAGCTTAAAGCTCCCTCACCACTGTCCCCATCACACACTCCCAGGACAGGTACAGCACGGGGTTAGGTACAGAGTCGAGCTCCCTCTACACTGTCCCCATCAAACACTCCCAGGTCTGGTACAGCACGGGGTTAGATTCAGAGTAAAGCTCCCTTGCACTGTACCCATCAAAAACCCGCAGGACAGATACAGCATGGGGTTAGATACAGAGCAAAGCTCCCTCCACACTGTCCCCATCAAACATTCCCAGGACTGGTACAGCACAGGGTTAGATACCGAGTAAAGCTCCATCCACACTGTCCCCATCAAACACTCCCAAGACATGTACAGCACGGGGTGAGATACAGAGTCAAGCTCCCATGACACTGTTCCCGTCAAACACTCCCTGGACTGGTACAGCACAGGGTTAGATACAGAGTAAAGCTCGCTCAACACTGTCCCCCATCAAACACTCTAGGGACAGATGCAACATGGGGTGAGATACAGAGCAAAGCTCCCTCTACTCTGAACCTATCAAGCACTCCCAGGACTGGTACAGCACGGGGTTCGATGCAGAGTAAAGCTCCATCTACACTGTCCCCCATCAAACACTCCCAGGACACATACAGCACGGGATTAGATACAGAGAAAAGCTCCCTCTACACTGTCCCTATCAGACACTCCCAGGACAGGTACAGCACGGGATTAGATACAGAGAAAAGCTCCCTCTACACTGTCCCTATCAAACACTCCCAGGACAGGTACAGCACGGGGTTAGATACAGAGTAACGCTCCCTCAACACTGTCCCCATCAAACACTCCCTGGACAGATACAGCATGGGGTTAGATACACAGTAAAGCTCTCTGAACACTGTCCCCCATCAAACACTCCGAGGACAGGTACAGCACGGGGTTAGGTACAGAGTGGAGCTCCCCCTGCACTGTCCCCATCAAACGCTCCCAGGTCTGGTACAGCACGCGGTTAGATTCAGAGTAAAGCTCCCTCTGCACTGTACCCATCAAAAACCCGCAGGACAGATACAGCATGGGGTTAGATACAGAGCAAAGCTCCCTCCACACTGTCCCCATCAAACACTCCCAGGACTGGTACAGCAGAGGGTTAGATACCGAGTAAAGCTCCATCCACACTGTCCCCATCAAACACTCCCAGGACAGGTGCAGCATGGGGTTAGATACAGAGTCAAGCTCCCATGATACTGTTCTCATCAAACACTCCCTGGACTGGTACAGCACGGGGTTAGATACAGAGTAAAGCTCGCACAACACTGTCCCCCATCAAACACTCCCAGGACTGGTACAGCACAGGGTTAGATACCGAGGAAAGCTGCATCCACACTGTCCCCATCAAACACTCCCAGGAAAGGTACAGCATGGGGTTAGATACAGAGTCAAGCTCCCATGATACTGTTCCCATCAAACACTCCCTGGAATGGTACAGCACGGGGTTAGATACAGTGTAAAGCTCGCTCAACACTGTCCCCCATCAAACACTCGAGGGACAGATGCAACATGGGGTGAGATACAGAGCAAAGCTCCCTCTACTCTGAACCCATCAAGCACTCCCAGGACTGGTACAGCACGGGGTTCGATGCAGAGTAAAGCTCCATCTACACTGTCCCTATCAAACACTCCCAGGACAGGTACAGCACGGGGTTAGATACAGAGTAACGCTCCCTCTACACTGTCCCCATCAAACACTCCCTGGACAGATACAGCATGGGGTTAGATACACAGTAAAGCTCTCTGAACACTGTCCCCATCAAACACTCCCTGGACAGGTACAGCATGGGGTTAGATACAGAGTAAAGCACCCTTGACACTGTCCCCATGAAACACTCCCTGGACAGGTACAGCACGGGGTTCGATACAGAGTAAAGCTCCCTCTACACTATCCCCCATCAAACACTCCCAGGACACATACAGCACGGGATTAGATACAGAGAAAAGCTCCCTCTACACTGTCCCCATCCATCCCGCCCAGGACAGGTACAGCACGGGGTTAGATACAGAGTAAAGCTCCCTCTACACTGTCCCTATCAAACACTCCCAGGACAGGTACAGCACGGGGTTAGATACAGAGTAAAGCTCCCTCTACACTATCCCCCATCAAACACTCCCAGGACAGGTACAGCACGGAGTTAGATACAGAGTAACGCTCCCTCTACACTGTCCCTATCAAACACTCCCAGGACAGGTCCAGCACGGGGTTAGATCCAGAGTAATGCTCCCTCTACACTGTCCCCATCAAACACTCCCAGGACAGGTACAGCACGGGGTTAGATACAGAGTAACGCTCCCTCTACACTGTCCCTATCAAACACTCCCAGGACAGGTACAGCACGGGGTTAGATAAAGAGTAAACCTACCTCTACACTGTCCCCATCAAACACTCCCAGGACAGGTACAGCACGGGGTTAAGAACATAAAACCATAAGAAATAGGAGCAGGAGTAGGCCATCTATCCCCTCGAGCCTGCCCCGCCACTCAATAAGATCATGGCTGATCTGAAGTGAATCAGTTCCACTTACCCGCCTGCTCCCCGTAACCCTTCATTCCCCGATTGATCAGGAATCCATCTATCCGTGATTTAAACATATTCAACGAGGTAGCCTCCACCACTTCAGTGGGCAGAGAATTCCAGAGATTCACCACCCTCTGAGAGAAGAAGTTCCTCCTCAACTCTGTCCGAAACTGACCCCCCTTTATTTTGAGGCTGTGCCCTCCAGTTCTGGGTTCCTTTCGAAGTGGAATGAATCTCTCCACTTCTACCATATCCAGCCCTTTCATTATCTTATAGGCCTCCATAAGATCATCCATCAGCCTTTTCAACTCCAACGAGTACAAACCCAATTTGCTCAATCTCTCCTCATAACACCGTGTGTTACTGACGGTATCTCTACTAATCTTAATCCAGCTCCCTCGCACAGTCTCTGAGTAACCCCTCTCCCCGCAGCACCCAGTGTTACTGACTGTATCTGTACTGATGTTAATCCAGGTCCCTCACACTGTCACTCAGTAACCCCTCTCCCCGCAGCACCCAGTGTTACTGACTGTATCTCTACTGATGTTAATCCAGGTCCCTCACACTGTCACTCAGTAACCCCTCTCCCCCCAGCACCCTGTGTTACTGACTGTATCTGTACTGATGTTAATCCAGCTCCCTCACACTGTCACTCAGTAACCCCTCTCCCCCAGCACCCAGTGTTACTGACTGTATCTGTACTGATGTTAATCCAGTTCCCTCACACTGTCACGCTGTAACACCTCTCCCCCTGCACCCCGTGCTGTGGACTGTATCTCGACTGATGTTAATCCAGCTCCCTCACACTGTCACTCAGTAACCCCTTCCTCCCCCTGCACTCTGTGTTACTGACTGCATCTGTACTGATGTTAATCCAGCTCCCTGAGACTGTCACACAGTAACCCCCCTCTCCCCAGCACCCTGTTGGGAACAGAAACTGTCAGAGAAAGGAACTAATGAAAAGTGGAACTTTTTCAAGGAACAAGGACTGGCTGTCCTTGATAGGTATGTCCCTGTCAGGCAGGGAGGAAATGGCCGAGTGAGGGAACCATGGTTCACGTAAGAGGTGGAATGTCTTGTGAAAAGGAAGAGGGAAGCTTATGGAGGGATGAGGAAACAACGTTCAGATGGCTCGAATGAGGGTTACAAGTTAGCAAGGAATTAGCTGAAAACGGGGCTTAGGAGAGCTCGGAGGGGACATGAGAAGTCCTTGGTGGGTCGGATCAAGGAAAACACCAAGGCTTTTTACTCTTATGTGAGGAATAAAAGAATGACCAGGGTGAGGTTAAGGCCGGTCAAGGACAGTAGTGGGAACTTGTGTATGGAGTCAGTGGAGATAGGCGAGGTGATGAATGAATACTTTTCTTCAGTGTTCACCAAGGAGAGGGGCCATGTTTTTGAGGAAGAGAAGGTGTTACAGGCTAATAGGCTGGAGGAAATAGATGTTCGGAGGGAGGATGTCCTGGAAGTTTTGAATAAACTGAAGGTCGATAAGTCCCCTAGGCCTGATGAAATGTATCCTTGGATTCTTTGGGAGGCAAAGGATGAGATTGCAGAGCCTTTGGCTTTGATCTTTGGGTCCTCGTTGTCCACGGGAATGGTGCCAGAGGACTGGAGAATGGCGAATGTTGTTCCTCTGTTTAAGAAAGGGAATAGAAATGACTCTGGTAATTATAGACCAGTTCGTCTTACTTCGGTGGTTGGTAAATTGCTGGAAAAGGTCCTTAGAGATGGGATTTACGACCATTTAGAAATATGTGGATTAATCCGGGATAGTCAGCACGGATTCGTGAAGGGCAAGTCGTGCCTCACAAATTTGATAGAATTTTTTGAGGAGGTAACTAAGTGTGTTGATGAAGGTAGGGCAGTTGATGTCATATACATGGATTTTAGTAAGGCGTTTGATAAGGTCCCCCATGGTCGGCTTATGATGAAAGTGAGGATGTGTGGGATAGAGGGAAAGTTGGCCGATTGGACAGGTAACTGGCTGTCTGATCGAAGACAGAGGGTGGTGGTGGATGGAAAATTTTCGGACTGGAGGCAGGTTGCTTGCAGAGTGCCGCAGGGATCAGTGCTTGGTCCTCTGCTCTTTGTGATTTTAATTAATGACTGAGAGGAGGGGGCTGAAGGGTGGATCAGTAAATTTGCTGATGACACCAAGATTGGTGGAGTAGTGGATGAGGTGGAGGGCTGTTGTAGGCTGCAAAGAGACATAGATAGGATGCAAAGCTGGGCTGAAAAATGGCAAATGGAGTTTAACCCTGATAAATGTGAGGTGATTCATTTTGGGAGGACTAATTTAAATGTGGATTACAGGCTCAAAGGGTGGGTTCTGAAGACTGTGGAGGAACAGAGAGATCTTGGGGTCTATATCCACAGATCTCTAAAGGTTGCCACTCAAGTGGATAGAGTTGTGAAGCAGGCCTATAGTGTGTTAGCTTTTATTAACAGGGGGTTGGAGTTTAAGAGCCGTGGGGTTATGCTGCAACTGTACAGGACCTTGGTGAGACCACATTTGGAATATTGTGTGCAGTTCTGGTCACCTCACGATAAGATGGATGTGGAAGCGCTGGAAAGAGTGCAAAGGAGATTTACCAGGATGCTGCATGGTTTGGAGGGTTGGTCTTATGAGGAAAGGTTGAGGGAGCTTGGGCTGTTCTCTCTGGAGCAGAGGAGGCTGAGGGGAGACTTAATAGAGGTTTATAAAATGATGAAGTGGATAGATCGAGTGAACGTTCAAAGACTATTTCCTCGGGTGGATGGAGCTATTACAAGGGGGCATAACTATAGTGTTCGTGGTGGGAGATACAGGAAGGATATCAGAGGTAGGTTCTTTACGCAGAGAGTGGTTGAGGTGTGGAATGGACTGCCTGCAGTGATAGTGGAGTCAGACGCTTTAGGAACATTTAAGCGGTTATTGGATGGGCACATGGAGCACACGAGGATTATAGGGAGTGGGATAGCTTGATCTTGGTTTCAGATAAAGCTCGGTACATCGTGGGCCGAAGAGCCTGTTCTGTGCTGTACTGTTCTATGTTCTATGTATCTGTACTGATGTTAATCCAGCTCTCTCACACTGTCACTCAGTAACCCCTCTCCCCCAGCACCCTGTGTTACTGACTGTATCTCTCCTGATGTTAATCCAACTCGCTCACACTGTCACTCAGTAACCCCTCTCCCCCAGCACCCTGTGTTACTGACAGTTGCTCTCCTGATGTTAGTCCAGCTCCCTCAAATTGTCACTCTGTATCCCCTCTCCCCCAGCCCGTGTTACTGACTGCATCTCTACTGATGTTAATCCAGCTCCCTCACACTGTGACTCAGTAACCCCTCTCCCCCAGCACCCTGTGTCACTGACTGTATCTGTACTTATGTTAATCCAGCTCCCTGAGACTGTCACTCTGTATCCTCTCTCCCCCAGCACCCTGTGTTACTGACTTTATCTCTACTGATGTTAATCCAGCTCCCTCACACTGTCACTCAGTAACCCCTCTCCCCCAGCACCCTGTGTTACTGACAGTTACTCTCCCGATGTTCATCCAGTTCCCTCACACTGTCACTGTGTATCCCCTCTTCCCCCCGCACCCTGTGTTACTGACTGTATCTCCACAGTTGTTAATCCAGCTCCCTCACACTGTCACTCAGAAACCCCTCTCCCCAAGCACCCTGTGTCACTGACAGTAGCTCTACTAATGTTAGTCCAGCTCCCTCAAATTGTCACTAAGAAACCCCTCTCTCCAAGCACCCTTTGTTACTGACTGTATCTGTACTGATGTTAATCCAGCTCCCTCACACTGTCACTCAGTAACCCCTCTCCCCCCAGCACCCTGTGTTCCTGACTGTATCTGTACAGATGTTAGTCCAGCTCCCTCACACTGTCACTCAGTAACCCCTCTCCCCCAGCACCCTGTGTTACTGACTGTATCTCTACTGATAATCCAGCTCCCTCACACTGTCACTCAGTAACCCCTCTCCCCCAGCACCCTGTGTTACTGACTGTATCTCTACTGATGTTAATCCAGCTCCCTTCCACTTTCACTCAGTGACCCCTGTCCCCCCAGCACCCTGTGTTACTGACTGTATCTCTACTGATGTTAATCCAGCTCCCTCAAACTGTCACTCAGTAACCCTCTTCCCCAGTACCCTGTGTTACTGACTGTATCTCTGGGTGTGCAAGTCCACAGATCCTTCAAGGTGACGTCCACAGGGGGAGAAGCTGGTGAAGAAGGCATATGGCATGCTTGCCTTGAGAGGACGGGGCATCGAGTATAAAAGTTGGGGTCTGATGTTGCAGATGTATAGAACGTTGGTTCGGCCGCATTTGGAATACTGCGTCCAGTTCTGGTCGCCACACTACCAGAAGGACGTGGAGGCTTTGGAGAGAGTACAGAGGAGGTTTACCAGGATGTTGCCTGGTATGGAGGGGCTTAGTTATGAGGAGAGATTGGATAAACTGGGGTTGTTCTCCCTGGAAAGACGGAGGATGAGGGGAGACTTAATAGAGGTGTATAAAATTATGAAAGGCACAGATAGGGTGAACGGTGGGAAGGTTTTCCCCAGGTCGGCGGTGATGTTCACGAGGGGTCACAGGTTCAAGGTGAAGCGGGGGAGGTTTAACACAGATATCAGAAGGACATATTTTACACAGAGGGTGCTGGGGGCCTGGAAAGCTCTGCCAGGCAAGGTGGTGGAGCCGGACACACTGGGAACGTTTAAGACTTATCTAGAGAGCCACATGAACGGAGTGGGAATGGAGGGATACAAAAGAATGGTCTCGTTTGGACCAGGGAGCGGCACGGGCTTGGAGGGCCGAAGGGCCTGTTCCTGTGCTGTTTTGTTCTTTGTACTTTGTTCAACTGATGTTAATCCAGCTCCCTCACACTGTCACTAAGTAACCACTGTCCCCCAGCACCCTGTGTTCATGACTGTATCTGTACTGATGTTAGTCCAGCTCCCTCACACTGTTACTCAGTACCCCCTCTCCCCCCAGCACACTGTGTTACTGACTGTATCTCCACAGTTGTTAATCCAGCTCCCTCACACTGTCACTCAGTAACCCCTCTCCCCCAGCACCCTGTGTTACTGACTGTTTCTGTACTGATGCTAACCCAGCTCCCTCACACTCTAACTCAGTAACCCCTCTCCCCCAGCATCCTGTGCTACTGACAGTTGCTCTACTGATGTTAATCCAGCTCCCTCACACTGTCACTCAGTAACCCCTCTCCCCCCAGCACCCTGTGTTACTGAATGTTTCTGTACTGATGTTAATCCAGCTCCCTCACACTGTCACTCAGTAACCCCTCTCCCCCAGCACCCTGCGTTACTGACTTTATCTCTACTGATGTTAATCCAGCTGCCTCACACTGTAACTCTGTATCCCCTCTACCCCCAGCACCCTGTGTTACTGACTGTTTCTGTACTGATGCTAATCCAGCTCCCTCACACTCTCACTCAGAAACGCCTCTCCCCAAGCACCCTGTGTCACTGACAGTAGCTCTACTAATGTTAGTCCAGCTCCCTCAAATTGTCACTCAGAAACCCATCTCCCCAAGCACCCTGTGTTACTGACTGTATCTGTACTGATGTTAATCCAGCTCTCTCACACTGTCACTCAGTAACACCTCTCCCCCCAGCACCCTGTGTTCCTGACTGTATCTGTACAGACGTTAATCCAGCTCCCTCACACTGTCACTCAGTAACCCCTCTCCCCCAGCACCCTGTGTTACTGACTGTATCTCTACTGATAGTCCAGCTCCCTCACACTGTCACTCAGTAACCCCTCTCCCCCCAGCACCCTGTGTTACTGACTGTATCTGAACTAATGTTAATCCAGCTCCCTCAGACTGGCACTCAGTAACTCCTCTCCCCCAGCACCCTGTGTCACTGACTGTATCTCTACTGATGTGAGTCCAACTCCCTGAGACTGTCACTCAGTAACCCCTCTCCCCCAGCAGCCTGTGTTACTGACTGTATCTGTACTGATGTTAATCCAGCTCCCTCACACTGTGACTGAGTAGTCCCTCTCCCCCAGCACCCTGTGTCACTGATTGCATCTCGATTGAAGTTAATCCAGCTCCCCCACACTGTCACTCAGTAACCCCTCTCCCCCAGCACCCTGTGTTACTAACTGCATCTGTACAGGTGTTAATCCAGCTCCCTCACACTGTCACCAAGTGACCCCTCTCCCCCAGCATCCTGTGTTACTGACTGTATCTGTACTGATGTTAGTCGAGCACCCTCACACTGTGACTGAGTAATCCCTCTCCACCAGCACCCTGTGTCACTGACTGTATCTCTACTGATGTCAATCCAGCTCCCTGAGACTGTCACTCAGTAACCCCTCTCCCCCAGCACCCTGTGTTACTGACTGTATCTCTACTGATGTTAATCCAGCTACCTCACACTGTCACTCAGTAACCCCTCTCCCCCAGCACCCTGTGTTACTGACTGTATCTCTACTGAAGTTAATCCAGCTCCCTCACACTGTCACTCAGGAACCCCTCTCCCCCAGCACCCTGTGTTACTGACTGTATCTGAACTGATGTTAATCCAGCTCCCTCACACTGTCACTCAGTAACCCCTCTCCCCCCAGCACCCTGTGTTACTGACTGTATCTGTACTGATGTTAATCCAGCTCCCTCACACTATCACTCAGCCATCCCTCTCCCCCCCAGCACCCTGTGTTACTGACTGTATCTGAACTAATGTTAATCCAGCTCCCTCAGACTGGCACTCAGTAACTCCTCTCCCCCAGCACCCTGTGTCACTGACTGTATCTCTACTGATGTGAGTCCAGCTCCGTGAGACTGTCACTCAGTAACCCCTCTCCCCCAGCAGCCTGTGTTACTGGCTGTATCTGTACTGATGTTAATCCAGCTCCCTCACACTGTGACTGAGTAGTCCCTCTCCCCCAGCACCCTGTGTCACTGATTGCATCTCGATTGAAAGTAATCCAGCTCCCCCACACTGTCACTCAGTAACCCCTCTCCCCCAGCACCCTGTGTTACTGACTGTATCTCTACTGATGTTAATCCAGCTCCCTCACACTGTCACTCAGTAACCCCTCTCCCCCAGCACCCTGTGTTACTAACTGTATCTGTACTGATGTTAATGCAGCTCCCTCACACTGTCACTCAGTAACCCTCTCCCCCAGCACCCTGTGTTACTGACTGTATCTGTACTGGTGTTAATCCAGCTCCCTCAGACTGTCACTCAGTAACTCCTCTCCCCCCAGCACCCTTTCTTACAGACTGTATCTCTACTGATGTTAATCCAGCTCCCTCACACTGTCACTCAGTAACTCCTCTCCCCCAGCACCCTGTGTCACTGACTGTATCTCTACTGATGTCAATCCAGCTCCGTCACACTGTAACTCAGTAACCGCTCTCCCCCAGCACCCTGTTTTATTGACTGTATCTTTACAGGTCTTAATCCAGTTCCCTCACACTGTCACCAAGTGACCCCTCTCCCCCAGCACCCTGTGTTACTGACTGTATCTGTTCAGATGTTAATCCAGCTCCCTGCGATTGTCACTCAGTAACTCCTCTCCCCCAGCACCCTGTGTTACTGACTGTATCTGTACTGATGTTAATCCAGCTCCCTCAAACTGTCACTCAGTAACCCCTCTTCCCCAGCACCCTGTGTTAATGACTGTATCTCTACTGATGTTAATCCAGCTCCCTCACACTTTCACTCAGTGACCCCTGTCCCCCAGCACCCTGTGTTACTGTCTGTATCTCTACTGGTGTTAATCCAGCTCCCTCAAACTGTCACTCAGTAACCCTCTTCCCCAGCACCCTGTGTTACTGACTGTATCTGTACTGATGTTAATCCAGCTCCCTCACACTGTCACTCAGTAACCCCTCTCCCCCAGCACCCTGTGTTACTGACTGTATCTGTACTGATGTTAATCCAACTCCCTCACACTGTCACTTGGTAACCCTCTTCCCCAGCACCTTGTGTTACTGACTGCATCTCTACTGTTGTTAATCCAGCTCCCTCACACTGTGACTCAGTATCCCCTCTCCCCCAGCATCCTGTGTTACTGACTGTATCTCTGGGGGTGCAAGTCCACAGATCCTTCAAGGTGACGTCCACAGGGGGAGAAGATGGTGAAGAAGACATATGGCATGCTTCCCTTTATTGGACGGGGCATCGAGTAAAAACGGTGGGGTCTGATGTTGCAGATGTATAGAACGTTGGTTCGGCCGCATTTGGAATACTGCGTCCAGTTCTGGTCGCCACACTACCAGAAGGACGTGGAGGCTTTGGAGAGAGTACAGAGGAGGTTTACCAGGATGTTGCCTGGTATGGAGGGGCTTAGTTATGAGGAGAGATTAGGTAAACTGGGGTTGTTCTCCCTGGAAAGACGGAGGATGAGGGGAGACTTAATAGAGGTGTATAAAATTATGAAAGGCACAGATAGGGTGAACGGTGGGAAGCTTTTCCCCTGGTCGGCGGTGATGTTCACGAGGGGTCATAGGTTCAAGGTGAAGGGGGGGGAGGTTTAACACAGATATCAGAAGGACATATTTTACACAGAGGGTGGTATGGGCCTGGAATGCGCTGCCAGGCAAGGTGGTGGAGGCGGACACACTGGGAACCTTTAAGACTTATCTAGATAGCCACATGAACGGAGTGGGAATGGAGGGATACAAAAGAATGGTCTAGTTTGGACCAGGGAGTGGCACGGGCTTGGAGGGCAAAGGGCCTGTTCCTGTGCTGTATTGTTCTTTGTTCTGGAGGAACAGACGGACGGTGCACAGTGAAACTTTATGCTGTTGATGGCAGCCTAGAATCAGAAAGGTTGAAGGAACTCACAAGGTCAATCCTATTTTTGATGTGAGTGGGGTGAGGGAGAGAGTGTTGAGGTGAAGGGGAATTTTGAGGTGAGAGGGTCAGTGTTGAGGTGAGGGGTGTTGCTGTGGACGGTGGGAGTTGAGGTGAGAGGCGGTTACTGAGGTGAGAGGGAGCATGTTAATGTGAGGAGGGAGCTTTCAGATGAGAGGGGAACAACATGGTGTTATATCAATACACACTGATCCAACAAACACTCCCAGGATATTTACTGCAGGGATTAGGTGCGAAGTCAGTCTGTCCCCTCACGCTGCCAGCCAGAGTGCGGAGGGAACGGTGACAGCCCTTAAACACGGAGCAAACATCATCTGCAACATCCCATCAAACACTCCAATGTTAGCTACAGAGGTCCAGTGTCACTCCCACCCCATCTTAACTGTGTGACCAGGCTGTCTCATGGCTGCGAAAGTGAAGGTTCAACTTAGTCAGGCAATCTTCAGGCTCGATATCCGTAAGCTTGCGCCCATCGGACATTTACAAGGATAAGCTGCCTCTACACTCCCATCAAATACCCTCATTGTAGATGCAGCACAGGCCCAGATACACAAACTATCTCCCTCTACACTGTCCAAACACGAATCTCCAGTGCAGGTATAGCAGAGGGTGAGATACACAGTGTGTACAGGTGAGAGGGGGAGAGCGTTGAGGCGAGAGGGGGGGGAGCGTTGAGGTGAGAGGGGGAGAGCGGTGAGGCGAGAGGGGGAGAGCGTTGAGGCGAGAGGGGGAGAGCGTTGAGGCGAGAGGGGGAGAGCGTCGAGGTGACAGTGGGAGAGCGTCGAGGCGAGAGGGGGAGTGTTGAGGTGACAGTGGGAGTGTGGAGATGAGAGGGGAATTTTGTGGTGAGGGGTGAGGTTCTGTGACACACTGGTTGGCGCTCCTGCCTCATGGCGCCAAAGACCCGGGTTTGATTCCAGCCTCGGGTCACTCTCTGTGTGGAGTGCGCACGTTCTCCCCTGTCTGCGTGGGAATCCTCTGTGTGCTCTCATTTCCTCCCACTCTCCAAAGATGTGGGAGTTAGTTGGATTAGCCATGCTAACTTGGGAGACGGGCAACGTACAGGACAGGTACTGGACGGGGTTCGATACAGAGTAAATTTCCCCCATCAATGTCCCCATCAAACACTCCCAGGACGTGTACAGCATGGGGATAGACACAGAGTAAATTTAAGACTGTGTCCATTAAACATTCACACGGTAAAATTCCCTCTGCACCACCCAGAACAGCTACAGCATTGGCCGGGGTGGGGGGGTAGATACATAATAAACCTCTCTCGACAGTGTCCTCATCAAATACTCCCAGGATACCCAGGATAGGGACAGTACGTGGTTAAATGTAGAGTAAATCTCCCTCTATAATGTCCCCATCAAACTCTCCCAAGACAGATGCAACTAGTGAGAGTTCAGATGCAGCTCAGGCTGAGATTTCCAGAAACCTCCCATCACACTGTTTCACCAAGAACTCCAGTGAAGGTGTAGCAAGGGTGAGATACACAAAAACTGTCGGCATAGACTGTCCAAACACTAAAGACTTGAGCAGGAGCAGCACAGGGTAAGGTCCACAGAAAATCTCTCGACACTGTCCCATCAGGAACTCGAGTGCAGGTGTAAGAGAGATACATATAGTTGTACGCTCCCGATATATTAAATAGACTGGAGGTGCAGGCTCGAGCTGCAAACCGCCTAATACTTCTCCTATTTCTATATGGATGCTGGAAAGAAACTTTATTCCCCATCTCTTCATGTACTGCAGCTTTCCTGGAAGTTTTTGACAGGGGCAGAGGGAGCTTTGCTCCGTATCTAACCCCGTGCTGTACATGTCTTGGGAGTGTTTGATGGGAAAAAAATCCCAGATATGGGTGAAGCAAAGTTCAATACAGATACATCTCCTCTTGATACTGCCCTCTGAAACCCTCCCAGAACAGTTACACACGGGATTGCAGACAGAGCAAAGCTCACTCTGCAGTGTTCCATTGAATAGTTCACTGCAAAGGGTGTTTACTCTGTGTCGAACCCCATTCTGAACCATGTTTATGTATTTGCCATTGGGTTACTGTAAATTGTGCTTCCATTGAACATTGCCAAGGATAGGGACAGCACTGGGTAAAGTATATGGTCTTGCTGCACTGCCAATTCAAACAGGCTGATAAAAGGGACGTGTATCTTCTGTATCAAACACGCTTCCATCACTGTCCATGAAGTAATCCCAGGGCAGCCTCACTGATATTGATATTTTCCAATTGTGCTTTTATAATAACGGCCTTCTGTTAATTTGTTGTTATAGTTTGTGAAATACTCCTTCAGATCTTTCCGAAATACAGTTCAGACACTTTGGAATTTGAATGAATTAATTGCAAACATTTTCTGTTGTCTAGAACATAGAAAAGCTACAGCACAAACAGGCCCTTCGGCCCACAAGTTGCGCCGTTCATGTCCCTACCTACCTAGGCTTATATATAGGCTTACCCAGAACCCTCAATCCTATTAAGTCCCATGTACTCATCGAGGTGTCTCTTAAAAGACCCCATCGAGTTTGCCTCCACCACCACTGGCGGCAGCCGATTCCACTCACCCACCACCCTCTGAGTGAAAAACTTAACCCTCATATCTCCTCTGTACCTATTCCCCAGCACCTTTAACCTGTGTCCTCTCGTAGCAGCCATTTCAGCCCTGGGAAAAAGCCTCTGTGAGTCCACCTGATCTATACCACTCAACATCTTGTATACCTCTATCAGGTCACCTCTCGTCCTTCATCTCTACAAGGAGAAAAGACCGAGCTCTCTCAACATATCCTCATGAGGCATGCCAACCAATCCAGGCAACATCCTTGTAAATCTTCTCTGCACCCTTTCAATAATTTCCACGTCCCTCCTGTAATGAGGCGACCAGAACTGAGCACAGTACTCCAAGTGGGGTCTGACGAGGGTCTTATATAGCTGCATCATTATCCCCGGACTCCTAAACTCAATCCCTCGATTGATGAAGGCCAGGTGAAAACTGCCCCAGTAAAGTAAATCAGATTGATCAACTGATTGCAATCAAGGCCAAATGGGGAATCATTGTCCTGTGTAGAAGTGAGAACCCGTTCCATATTGTGATTGTTTGCAGTATTGGGACAGTGAGATGACCCGATCCAACACAAGAACACTTTGCAATATCTCCCAGTAACAGTGAGTCTGTGTGTCAGCGTTAACCAAGCGGGGTGACATTCCCGGAGGTGCTGACATCTCACGCAGAGTGAAAACCAGAATTCAATTGGTGGGGATTGCCTTGTTGAATTCAGCTGGGGATTTATTGAGGGAATTTGTGAAAATGCATGTGGAGATCTTATACAATCTAATTGAAAATCATTTCGAAATCCGTTTCTCGAACTGACTGTACAGACCAGAAGAGGTACATTTATAGAGATCTCAAGGTGAATAACATTAGTTGCAGTCACTGAACACCAGCAGTAACTTTTTAATGCATATCATTTTATACATGTTTCATATGCAGTGAATATATTTATTTTAATTCCGGTCTCTGGGCAGTCAGATATTGATACAGATAATTCTGATATTTAGCACCATGCTCCCACACTGCCACCTCTGCTTGACCTGAAATAGATGCTCTGTTCCGCAATTATTTAAACCAAGTGTATTCGTGGAGGAACAAACTTACATTCTGCATTCAAACTTTATGTTGTTGAGATCAGCCCAGGATCAGAATGATTGAAGGAGCTGAAGGTTTTTGAGACAGTTTGTGTGACGCTGCTGCTGTGTTGCCTTTATTCGTTTTGTAACGTGGGGGTCGCAGGGAATCAGTAGCGACAATAAGAGTGAGGTCAGTGATGTATCTGTTTGTCAGTTGCTAATAAGAATGAAGTCGGTGATACACCTGGAAGGTAAAGGCAGTAGGGATGAGGTTAGCCATGCACCTGGATGTGTATTGACAATCAGAGCAATTCAGTAATGTATCTGTGCAGGTTGTGAAAGGAGAGTGCGGTCACTGCTGTTCCTAAATACCTGGTTCCAATAAGAATCAGGTTATTTCTGCATCTGCAGGGACAGGTGTAGCATCGGGGAAACACAAGATAAAACTCCATCTGCAATTTCCCCAGCAAACACACCCAGGGCAGGGACAACGGGCGGATGTTTGAGTTGTGTGGAGTGGGGGGCTGTGTGTGGAGTGAAAGTTTATTATGGAAGTGAGGGGGAGAGTGATGAGTTGAGAGGCGGTGTATTGAGATGAGGGGGAGTTTGTTGAGGTGAGGGGGAAAGTTAAAATGAGATGGCGGGAGCTGAGGCGAGACAGAGTGCTGAGATGAGAAGAGAGCTGATATGAGAGAGGGAGAATGTTGATGTGAGACAGAGTGTAGGATTTGGCCCCGCGCTCTCCCCAAATTCGGATAATCCCACCAGCGTAATTGGATCTTGACACGATCTGTGCCCATCTGCTCCGACTCCCATGCGGCGTGGGACGGGAAATTCATATCTTGGGGATCTTGAGGTGAGGAGCGTCAAGATGAGATGGGTAGTGTTGTGGTGCGTGGGGTAATGTAGAGGTGAGCGGGAGTATTGATGTGAGGAGGGAACATGTTAAGGTGAGAGGGGGAGAGTTGTGTTGATTGGGGGAGTGTTGAATTGAGAGCGCGTGTTCTGGTGAGAGGAATTGATGTTAACCCTCTATGGGACAATGTAAATGTGAGAGGGAGAACTTAGAAGCGAGACGGATAGTGTTGAGGAGAAAGGGTGTAATGTCTGTGTGATAGAGATTGGGTAGAGAGGGGAAGGGAAGTTTTGAGGTGAGCGGAGGTGTGTTGAGGTGAGGGTGTGTGTTGAAGTGACAGGATAGTGTTGGTGTGAGAGAGAGAGTGTTGGGGTAATGGGGAGTGCTGAGTTGAGAGCGTGAGTGTTAATGTTGTCATGTGAGTGGACCTTTCAGCAATTTTGTTTAAATCGTGCAGCTTCCATGGAGGTGGAGCTAAGATGTGGCAGTCAGGTGGTGGTTTTCTTTTGGTCTTTTAGTTTTGTTTTGGGAAGCAGTTTAGCAGCAAGCTCAGAAGCAATCTCTCTCCCTCTCCCTGTCCTTCTCTTTTGAAAAGGCTGTGTTTTGTGGAACAGACTCGACTGCAACCTCTGCTGAGTTTCTCAAGGGATTTTGAGCATTCAGCCCAGGAGACTGGACACGTGTAATAATTCGGCATTAACCTCTGCTGTATTGTGGTGATTTGGAGGGTTTTGTGGATTGGATGTTGGCTTTGGTTGGAACACACCAGAGATATGTCCTTCAGAGTTGTATATTATCGTGAGCAGATTTGTGTTTTCTTTTCAGGTGTTGTATTCCAGTTTAAATAGGGAGTGTGGTTTGGATTAATGTCTCTTTCAGAGGCTCAGAAGTTTCTGCGGGTGGAGGAAGTCACGCAAGTTACATAGAACATAGAACATTACAGCACAGAACAGGCCATTCGGCCCACGATGTTGTGCCGACCTTCATCTGAAACCAAGATCAAGCTATCCCACTCCCTACCATCCTGGTGTGCTCCATGTGCCTATCCAATATTATCGTGGTTGTTGTGTTTCTTGTTTGTAATTGTTAAAAGTTCTTGCTAATTGTCTTACTACACATGTCAACAATATTCTCAATTAAACTTTGTATTGAATAAGAGTTCTTCCTGGGTCAGTTCACTCCCACCTGAAGTGAAACCTCCCATGCTCCTTCTAGCCAGATTCAAGGTAAAGAGTTACAGATCACTCGAGCTTCATGGAACAACTGGGAGTATCCAACCTGACTGAGAACAACTGGGGGCTCCGGGATTGAAACCTGTATTTCTTGATTGATTTGGGATTAGTGAACTCAAAGACAGTGAGCGGTGAGCAGATTTGTGTTTTCTTTTCAGGTGTTGTATTCCAGTTTAAATAGGGAGTGTGGTTTGGATTAATGTCTCTTTCAGAGGCTCAGAAGTTTCTGCGGGTGGAGGAAGTCACGCAAGTTACATAGAACATTACAGCACAGAACAGGCCCTTCGGCCCACGATGTTGTGCCGACATTCATCTGAAACCAAGATCAAGCTATCCCACTCCCTACCATCCTGGTGTGCTCCATGTGCCTATCCAATAACCGCTTAAATGTTCCTAAAGTGTCTGACTCCACTATCACTGCAGGCAGTCCATTCCACACCCCAACCACTCTCTGCGTGAAGAACCTACCTCTGATATCCTTCCTATATCTCCCACCATGAACCCTATAGTTATGCCCCCTTGTAAGAGCTCCATCCACCCGAGGAAATAGTCTTTGAACGTTCACTCGATCTATCCCCTTCATCGTTTTATAAACCTCTATTAAGTCTCCCCTCAATCTCCTCCGCTCCAGAGAGAACAGCCCCAGCTCCCTCAACCTTTCCTCATAAGACCGACACTCCAAACCAGGCAGCATCCTGGTAAATCTCCTCTGCACTCTTTCCAGCGCTTCCACATCCTTCTTATAGTGAGGTGACCAGAACTGCACGCAATATTCCAAATGCGGTCTCACCAAGGTCCTGTACAGTTGCAGCATAACCCCACGGCTCTTAAACTCCAACCCCCTGTTAATAAAAGCAAACACACTATAGGCCTTCTTCACAGCTCTATCCACTTGACTGGCAACCTTTAGAGATCTGTGGATATAGACCCCAAGATCTCTCTGTTCCTCCACAGTCTTCAGAACCCTACCTTTGACCCTGTAATCCACATTTAAATTAGTCCTACCAAAATGAATCACCTCACATTTATCAGGGTTAAACTCCATTTGCCATTTTTCAGCCCAGCTTTGCATCCTATCTATGTCTCTTTGCAGCCTACAACAGCCCTCCACCTCATCCACTACTCCACCAATCTTGGTGTCATCAGCAAATTTACTGATCCACCCTTCAGCCCCCTCCTCTAAGTCATTAATAAAAATCACAAAGAGCAGAGGACCAAGCACCGATCCCTGCGGCACTCCGCTCGCAACCTGCCTCCAGTCCGAAAATTTTCCATCCACCACCACCCTCTGTCTTCGATCAGATAGCCAGTTACCTATCCAATCGGCCAACTTTCCCTCTATCCCACACCTCCTTACTTTCATCATAAGCCGACCATGGGGGACCTTATCAAACGCCTTACTAAACTCCATGTATATGACATCAACCGCCCTACCTTCATCAACACACCTAGTTACCTCCTCAAAAAATTCTATCAAATTTGTGAGGCACGATTTGCCCTTCACAAATCCGTGCTGACTATCCCGGATTAATCCGCATCTTTCTAAATGGTCGTAAATCCCATCCCTAAGGACCTTTTCCATCAATTTACCAACCACCGAAGTCAGACTAACCGGTCTATAATTACCAGGGTCATTTCTATTCCCTTTCTTAAACAGAGGAACAACATTTGCCACTCTCCAGTCCTCTGGCACCATCCCCGTGGACAGCGAGGACCCAAAGATCAAAGCCAAAGGCTCTGCAATCTCATCCCTCGCCTCCCAAAGAATCCTAGGATACATTTCATCAGGCCCAGGGGACTTATCGACCTTCAGTTTATTCAAAACTGCCAAGACATCCTCCCTCCGAACATCTATTTCCTCCAGCCTATTAGCCTGTAACACCTTCTCTTCCTCAAAAACATGGCCCCTCTCCTTGGTGAACACTGAAGAAAAGTATTCATTCATCACCTCGCCTATCTCTACTGATTCCATACACAAGTTCCTACCACTGTCCTTGACCGGCCCTGACCTCACCCTGGTCATTATTTTATTCCTCACATAAGAGTAAAAAGCCTTGGGGTTTTCCTTGATCCGACCCGCCAAGGACTTCTCATGTCCCCTCCTAGCTCTCCTGAGCCCCTTTTTCAGCTCATTCCTTGCTAACTTGTAACCCTCAATCGAGCCATCTGAACCTTGTTTCCTCATCCCTACATAAGCTTCCCTCTTCCTTTTCACAAGACATTCCACCTCTTTTGTGAACCACGGTTCCCTCACTCGGCCATTTCCTCCCTGCCTGACAGGGACATACCTATCAAGGACACCCAGTATTTGTTCCTTGAAGAAGTTCCACTTTTCATCAGTGCCTTTCCCTGACAGTTTCTGTTCCCATCTTATGCCCCCTAATTCTTGCCTAATCGCATCATAATTACCTCTCCCCCAATTGTAAGCCTTGCCCCGCCGTCCGGCCCTATCCCTCTCCATTGCAATAACAAAAGACACCGAATTGTGGTCACTATCTCCAAAGTTCTCTCCCACAACCAAATCTAACACTTGGCCCGGTTCATTTCCCATTACCAAATCCAATGTGGCCTCACCCCTTGTCGGCCTATCCACATATTGTGTCAGGAAACCCTCCTGCACACACTGCACAAAAAGTGCCCCATCCAAACTATTCGACCTACAAAGGTTCCAATCAATATTTGGAAAGTTAAAGTCCCCCATGACAACTACCCTGTGACCCCCACACGTATCCATAATCTGCTTAGCAATTTCTTCCTCCACATCTCTATTACTATTTGGGGGCCGATAGTAAACTCCTAGCAACGTGACCGCTCCTTTCCTGTTTCTAACTGCAGCCCATACCTGACAGATAGTGACTAAAGCAAAGCTTTTGGAATTGGAAACACATTCCAGTTGACATTGCCTGACAGAGTACGGAAAGGAGAGATAATTGTGGCAATAGCACAACATTTGGAATTGTCAGAAGCTCAGTCAGTATCGTTGGAAATTCAGTTACAAATGAAACTGACTCAATCTAAAAAATAATTAAAACTATTTGAATTACAGGGAAAAGAAAAGGAAAGGGAGGAACAGCAAGCAAAATAATTGAATCAATCTGAATTACAGGCAAAAGGGAAAAAGGAGGCAAGGGAAAAATAGAGAGACTTTGAACATTGGAAACTGGCCTTCAAATGTAAACATCGTGTCTGATTGGCGGAGGTAAAGGGTAAAGTACAGTCTGAGGGTAGGGATGAGGATAGTGAGAGAATGAGGGGCAGAAAATACATCAGGAGATAGAAAAGGCAATGTTACAATAATCATGGGGGACTTCAATATGGAGGTTTCTAAGATTCTAAGGTGGACTGGGAAAATCAGGTAGGTCGTGGATCCCAAGAAAAGGAATTTGTGGAATGTCTAAGAGATGGTTTTTGGAGCAGCTTGTGACAGAGCCTACTACGGAACAGGCAATTCTGGATTTGGCGATGTGTAATGAGGCAGACTTGATTAGGGAACTTAAGGTGAAGGAACCCTTAGGGAGCAGTGACCACAATATGATAGAATTTACCCTGCAGTTTGAGAGGAAGAACCTGGCATCAGATGTAAAGGTATTTGAATTAAATAAAGATAACTACAAGGACATGAAGGTGGAGCTGGCCAGAGTTGATTGGAAAGGGAGCCGAGCAGGGGAGACAGTGGAACAGCAATGGCAGGAGTTCTTGAGAGTTATTTGGGAGGCACAACAGGAATTCATCCCAAGGAGGAAACATGCCACAGGGAGGACGAGGAATCCATGGCTGACGGGGAAGCCAAGGACAGCAAAAACACAAAAGGGAAAGCATCCTTAGTGGCAAGGATTAGTGGGAAGGCAGAAGATTGGGAAGCTTTTGAAAGCGAGCAGAGGACAACTTAAAAAAGCAATAAGAGGGGAGAAGATGAAATATGAGTGTAAGCAAGCTTGTATTATAAAAGAGGAGAGGAGGAGGTTTTCCAATATAAGTTAAGAGAGAGGCAAAAATACCCATTGGATCACTGAAAAATGAGGCTGGAGAAGGAATAATAGGAAACAAAGAAATGGCAGAGGAACTGAATAGTTTGCATCAGTCTTCACGGTTGAAGACACCAGTGGGATGCCAGAGCTCCAGGAGAGTCGGGGGACACAGGTGGGTGTAGTGGCCATCACTCAGGAGAAGATTCTGGGGAAACTGAAAGGTCTGTGGGTGGATAAATCACCTGGACCGGATGGAATACACCCCAGGTTTCTAAAAGACATAGCTGAGGAAATTGTGGTGGCATTGGTGGTGATCTTTCTTTGATAAGGCGCAGCATAGGAGACTGTTATATAAGTTAAGTGCCAATGCTGTTGAGGGTAAGATCCTGGCATGGATAGAGGATTGGCTGACTGGCAGAAGGCAGAGAGTGGGGATGAAGGGATCTTCTCTCAGGATGGCAGCCGGTGACAAGTGGTGTGCCTCGGGGGTCGGTCCTGGGACCACAACTTTTCACAATACACATTAATAATTTGGAAAAACGAAATGAAGGCACTGTTGTTAAGTTTGGTGATGATGCAATGATATGCAGAGGGACAGGGAGTATTGCGGAAGTGGGAGGGGGAGGAGGAGGGCTGCAGAAGGACTTGGACAGGTTAGGACAGTGGATAAAGAGGGGGCAGATGGAATACAAGGAGGAAAAGTGTGAGGTTATGCTCTTTGGTAGGAGGAATGGAGGCAGAGACTATTTTCGAAATGGGGAAATGCTTAGAAAATCAGATGCACAAAGGAATTTGGGAGGCCTTGTTCAAGATTCTCTAAAGGTTAACCTGCAGGTTCAATCGGCAGTTAGGAAGGCAAGTGGAATACTGGCAATCATGTCGAGAGGCCCCGCACCAAGTTCAGACAGAGACGCTGTTCAGATTCACACAAGGTTCGGACTCGGATCATGTTCAGATTCACACCGTGTACAGACTCGCCTCAGCTTCACAATCATAGAAACATTGAAATATAGGAACAGCAGGAGCAGGCCATTCGGCCCTTCGACCCAGCTCCGACATTCAGTTTGATCAGGGATCATCATCAACTTCAATATCCTGACCATCCCTTGCTCCCATATCCCGTGATCACTTTAGCCCCAAGAGCGATACATAATTTCTTCCTGAAATCACGAAAGGTTTTGGCCTCAGCTACTTTCTGTGGGAGCGAAGTCCATAGATCATCAGAGTGGAGAAATTTCTCCTCACCTCTGTTCTAAAAGGTTGATGCTTATCCTCAAACCATGAACCCTAGTCCTCAACCCCCTGAGCATCAGGAACATTCTTTCTGAATCTACCCTGTCTAAACATGGTCCAATAATATATGTTTCACTCTAATGAACAGCAATGAATAAAGAAAGCCCTTCCCGCCTTCGTCTCTCTTCATATCACAGACTTGCCATCCCAGGAATCAGCCTGGTAAACATTCGCTGTACTCCCTCTATAGCGAGGATATCCTTCCTCAGATAAGGACACCAAAACTGCACACAATACTCGAAGTGTGGCCTCAGCAATGCCCTGTACAACTGCAGTGACACATCTCTCTTCCTGTACTCCAATCTTATCCCTATGAAGGCCAGCATTACAGTTGTCTTCTTTACTGCCGGTTGTACATGCGCGCTGACTTTCACTTACTGATGCATACGGACCAAGGTCTCGCTGAGTATCCACCTCTCTCAATTTACACCCATTCAAATAATAATCTGTCTTCCTATTATTGCTGCTAAAGTGGATAACCTCACATTTACACATTTTACTGCAACTGCTTTGCACGTGCCCACACATTGAGCCTGTTCAAATCACACTGAAGCATGTCTGCATGTTTCTCATAGCTCACCCTCACCCACCTTTTATCATCTGCAAATTTGGAGATGATACATTTAGTTCCATTTTCAGAATAATTAATATATAATGTGAACAGTTGGGGTCTGTGCACAGATTCCTGCAGAACCCCACGAGACACTGACTGCTAATCAGAAAAAGGCCCATTTATCGCCAACTCTTTGCTTTCTATCAGTGAACCAGCTTTCTATCCGTCTCAAAACATTGCCTGTAATCCCATGTGCTTTCACTTTACATGTCAGTCTGCGATGTGAGACCTTGTCGAAAGCCTTCTGAAAGTCTCAATAAACACATCTGCTCACGTCACTTTCTGAACTGTAATGTCTGGTCGACACCTACCCGCCCTGGACCTGGCCGTAAGGGACCGGGCAGTAAGGGACCCAAGACACAGCAATACCTCTTCACCCACTTCCCTAAACTCCCACACTTACCCCAGCTCTCAGTGCTTCACTCTTTGCAGCTTGCACTCTGTGGAGCTCCCTGAGTGGGCACATTTCACAGGTCTCAGTTTGGTAGCTTATATTTGCTCGTGTCCAACTCATGAACCTGATTGAAGTCACTGCACCCCCTCCCCCTCTAGGTCTGAGTAACCGCCGAGGGTTGACCACCTTGGAAGCCTTTTTTGGAGTTTCAATGCTGGGTCCGGTTCCTGCTGCTCAGCCTCGGAAGGTAGTGGGGTTCAGCAGACCGGAGCTCGCCTCTTCCACCATGAGCGTGTGGCCCGAGTTCCCTTTATCGGGTGACAATGTGATCGAGAGGCTAAACCCACTGTGTCCATTTCAGACTCCGAGGTTCCCACTGGCGGAGCTGGAGAACAGGAGCCGGAGAGCCTTGAATTCTTTCCAAAGTTCCCGGTCTGCTGGGAATTGATTTTTCGTGCAAAGCTTGGGGCTTCATGGCTTGCAGATGATTGAAGCATTCCCATAGGATGGTATCTCCCAAGCGGACTTGATAGGAAACTGGCCCTGTTCCAGACTCGACCGTACCTCATAACCACGTGGATCCGTTGCCATGATTCTTTACCAATAACCTATCACCTGCCTTTAGGTGCCTCTCCCGGCTGGTGGGATCGGCACTGGGTGTCTTGATGCCTTGCCAACCTCCCGCCCTCAGGAAGATCAGACTCGACCTTGGGCAGAGTCATCTTCCCATGACCAACTCTGCTGGGGCTGTTCCGGTCGTTGAAGGGAATGAGGTGGGGGTTGGGGGGAGGTGGGGTGGGTGGGTGGGGGGGGGGGGGTGCCGTTCTGTAATTGAAGATGAAATCTGGATGGTTTGGTGACCAAGGAGGCTGTGGGCTGGTTTTTTTGAACCTGCTTTTACTGTTTGGGCCACTCTTTCTGCCAGGCCGTTGGATGATGGGTAATATGACACTGTCCTAACGTGTCAAATTCTGTCCAACTTCATCGAATGCACAAATTCCTGACTGATGAAGAGTGGTCCATTTTCAGAAACTAACATTTCCGGGATCCCGGGTGTCAAGAAAGAGGTGTGAAGTTTCTCCACTCTTGTCCTTGTGTTTGAGTAACTCACCCTGTGTACGGCCATCCATTTTGAATCAGCATCTACCATTACCAGGAACATAGACCCCATGAACGGACCGGCACTCTCCGTGTGCAGCCACGTCTATGGCCATCGTGGCCATTCCCAAGTGTGAAGAGTAGTAATTGGTGGTACTTCTGCCCTTGTTGATATTGCCAACACTGACCCACGAGCAAATATCCGTCCCCATACCTGGCCACCAGACAGGGCAACTTGGAGGATCTTCAGTTTGCCACTCCTGGGTGGCCATGGTAAAGTTCACCATGGGATGGTGACCCTGGCTCAGGATGACACTCTTGAACCCCAAAGGCGTGTGCCATCTTCCACAGTCAGCTGCTCTCTGCCACTCCAATATGGGTGCAATTCAGGCTGTAACGGCCTTTTGGATTCCCCCATCAGCACTCGCTGCTTCAATTCATTCAGGAATGGATAATTTTGCCTCCACAGCCGAATATTATTGGCAGCCACTGGGAGAGTTTTGAAAAAGTTCATGATTACCGTCTCTTCCATTGTGGGTACGACAAGTGTCTGTTAATCGTAGCCAACTCAACGCATCGGCGTCAGTGACTCAGCCTCCTGGGTAATGGTAGGCGGACAGTAATAAAGCCCACAGCTGGATATGGGCCAATGTTATGGGCTGCACCGCCATGCAGGTTCTTCTGGAATTTCTTTCCCCGAACTGCCACCATTGACGAGGTGTCACAGTGGTTAGCGCTGCTGCCTCATAGCGCCAGAGACCGGGGTTCAGGTCCTGGCTTGGGTCAATGTCTGTGCGGAGTCTGCACATTCTCACCGTATCTGCATGGGTTTCATCTGGTTTCTCCGGTTTTCTCCCGCAGTCTGAGAGACGTTGCTGGTTAGGTGCATTGGCCAAGCTCAATTCTCCCTCAGTGTTACCCGGACAGACACCAGTGTGTGGCGACGAGATGATTTTCACATTAACTTCATTGCAGTGTTAATGTAAGCCTACATTTGACACTTTATAAATGTTAAACTTCCTCTGAGTATGAATTGTTGAATATCGCTGGGAAACCTCATCCAGCTGTCAGTATAAGTGCAGGTGAATAAGTTCGTAATTGGAAACAAGAATCCTCCTGCCAGCTTTGAAGCTAAGTCCTCGATCAGAGGGATTGGGTATTTATCCAGCAGTGAGAAACAGTTTACCGTTTGTTTAAAATTTCCCAGGACAAAGTATTTGTTTTCACTTTTGGGACTTGGGTGTCACTGGCCGGCCAGCATTTATTGCCCATCCCTAGTTGCCCATGTTCAGAGGACAATTAAGTGTCAACCACTTTGAGTCACATTTAGTCCTGACCACATAAGGACGACAGATTTCCTTCCCTGGGACATTGCTTAACCAGATGTGTTTTTCCGAAAATCGACAATGCTTTTATGGTCACCAGCTAATTCTGAATTCCAGATATATTTATTCAAATTCCACCATCTGCTGTGACGGGATTCGAACCCAGGTGCACAGAACTTTAGCTGGGTTTCTGTATTAATAGTTGAGTGATAAAACCACCAGTCCATCACATCCACACCCAGAGTGTACACACCCTGAGTTCCGGTAACCGAGACACACCATATTATATACGTCTGCAGGGCTCCCGGATTGGACAGCATTAACTGTCTCAATCAGGGAGCTCATATTCCAATAACTCCACCTGATGGTTATCGTTAAAGTCATTAATTATGTCTCTCTGTCTGTCTCTTTCTGTCTTTCTGTGCATCCCTCTCTGTATCTCTCTCTCTCTCTCTCTCTGCCTGTTTCTCTGTGTCTCTTACTGTCTCTCTGCATCTCCCTCATTCACGTCTTTACACTCTTCCTCCGTGTCTCCTCCTCCCTCTCAGTCTCACTCTCCTCCTCCCTCTCCTTCTCTGTCCCCCTTTTCTTATTTCTCTGTCTTTCTCTCTCTCTACCTCGCTCTGTCTTTTGCTCTTGCTGTGTCCATTGTACTCATTCAGTATCACTGTTTCAAATTCACTGACGCTCTCTGTCTCTGTCTCTGTTTCTCTCTGCCTCTCTTTCTGTCTCCCTTTCCGTTTTAGTCTCCCTCTCTCGTTACATCCTTCCATCTGTCTCCCTTTCTCATTCCCTGCCCATCTCCCTCCCCATTTCCCCCAATCTCTATCCCTGTTTTTCTCGCTCTGGGAGAGTCCCTATCTGTCTCTGTTCTTTCTCTCTCTCTCTCTCTCGCTCTCTCTGTTTCTCTCCCTGTATCTGTTAGAAACTCTTTCAAACTGTGTCACGCTCCATGTATTTGTACCCTTCCCTCTCTCTGTCAACCTCCGTCTCTCTATCACTCCCAGTTTTGCTCTCACTGCCCTCTCTCTCTCTTTATCTGTCACTCTCTCTGTCTCTGTGAGGCTGTTTGTTATTTATATTTGAAAGTCCAATAGGAAGATTCAGGGGTCTTGTAGCTGTAGTTTCCTCTCAGGGTCTAATGAGTTGAAGAATTGCAGTAAGGGGAGCTTTCAGCAGATTGATTAGCTGCTGCCTGAAGTGAGTCTGTGTCACAGCATAAATGGCAGTGTTTGTACAACAACTTGTGAGTTGCAACATGAAACCAAGTTCCATAACATAGTAATCTAACCATACCGACTTATAGCCCAAATCATACATCCGACGCCATATTGAAAAAACCATTAATGTCGACCATAAGAGGATGAAATTGGCTGAGATAACAAACAGTAAAATGATGGATTTCCTGCGACTCTCCATCTCAGGGTCTCTGGGATTCTCCCCACTGCTGTGAGCCCGGAGTCTCCTGCGGGCTCTGCTGCTCATTAAAATGTGTCTGACGGTGAAAACGTTGAGCAGCAGAATCAGGACGAACGGGACAGTCGGGGTTAGAATGTTGTGGAGGAACTCGATTGTTCCCCAGACCGGAGATAACAGAACATCCATTGTGTAATCACAAAACCAGGGGTCGTTCACCAGCTGATATCCATTTAATAACATAAAATACCAGAAGATGTTCTTTAAACAGCTCAGCACCGTCACTGTTCCCAGAACCACAGCCGCCGATTTCTCACTGCAATATTTACTCTTCAGCTTGGGGCAGCAAATGGCCACAAATCGATCAAAGGTGAAAGTGACGGTGAACCAGACAGAACAGTCAGTGGCTGCATAAAGCAGGACGGCGTGGATGTTACACACGGGGACCCAGTACAGGAAATCAAACTGTTCCGGATAAAGAATGGGAATGTGTCTGAATATCAGGTCGAGGATAACGACCAGCAGATCCCCCGCTGACATGGCCACCAGGTAACGAGTCACACATTTGGACAGACCACAGTTTCTGCTCGTCAGAGTCACAATTGTGATTATGTTCACTGTCAGGAAGGGAAATAAAGAATAAAATTAGACAGGATTCAGGGAAAGAAATTACCATTTGGACTGAGGATGGGTTGAAATAAAAAAGAATGTACACACATAAAATCACTGAAATTTGTTTTTAAAAAATCCAGGATGTCTGTTGCAGTGTGAGAGGAAAGTGGAGCATCCGGAGAAACCCACACAGACACGGGGAGAAGGTCCAAACTCCACACAGACAGTGACCCAAGCCTGGAATTGAACCCAGGTCCCTGACGCTGTGAATCAGCAGTGCTCACCACTGTGTCACCGTGCTGCTCCATGGTAGCAACACAGTGGTATACATTTGGGAGAGACCTTTCCGGAGAGTCCACAACATTGACCCTCACTCAGCTCCAAGGATGAGGGAGTAAACTCTGACAGAAAATCCAGACTGGAGTCCTGTAGATGGTAATCTGTCGTCTCTCAGACAGTTTACTGACAATCCCTGCAACAGAGCTGGGACCAAAGAGGGCTGGTTTGACCCTTGCCTCTGGACAATACTAACAATTGGCAGAGGGAGATCCTGATGCCTTGACAGCACAGAATCTCTATTTACACAGAACTGTACCCTGGAGAGGAGATCACAGCATTGTGGCCACTGTCAGCGCAACACAGGAAAAAATAGTAATCTCACACTCGATTGGCACAGATCACAACTTCCAGTGTTTGCTTTCAAGAGTGGGAGAAAGCTTCAGGGTTCAGCGAATCGCTATCGTCCATAATGCTCAGTGCGATTACTGCTGTCCCACGTTGGTCTACTGGACCAGTGCAGCTGCATCAGTCCTCTCTCGGCAGGTAGGTTGCCAATCTATGCACCAGGTAAAACTCAAACAAAGGCCAGTAGCAAAGGAAAAGCCAAGCAGGCTGCCTTAATGCCTATCGTCCGGTGACTCTGATGTCCAATGTTATGAAATGCATCAAAAGGTTAGTCATGGTATGAATCAGTTCCGGCTTCCCAGATTGCCTGGATCCACGACAGTTCACCGACATCCACAACAGGTCCACAATGCCATCTCCCTGGCCCGACAGTGAACCCTGGAACACAGACTCGTGTTTATCAACTACAGCTCAGCCTGCAACACCAATCGTCCTACGAAACTCATGTCCAAAGTCCGTGGCCCTGGGCTGGGCTCCTGCCTCTGCAATTGGATCCTCCACTTCCTAATCCATAGACAGCAAAATTAAGGACAATGAACAACATCTCCTCCACAATCATCCTGAACAGCGGTGCCCCGTAAGGCTGCGTCCTCAGCCCCTTACTATACTCCTTATACACTGATGACTGTGTGGCCAAATTCCCCTCCAACTCGATTTCCAAGTTTGCTGATGACACCTGCAGTGGGTCGGAGGAAGAGACACAGAATCTGGTGAACTGGGGCGACAACAATCATCTCTTCCTCAATGTCAACAAAGCAAATTGACTTCTGGAAGCCTAGTGGAGTACATGCCCCGGTCTACATCAATGGGATGAAGTTGAAATAGTCGAGAGCTTCACGTTTTAGGGTCCACATCACGAAACACCTTTCCTGGTTCCTCCATGACGTCCCTATAATTAAAAAAGTCTCTGAACGCCTCTATTTTCTCAGAGGTTTACAGACATTTGGCATGTCAGCTGCGACTCTCACCAACTTTTACAGATGAACCATAAATAACATTCTAGCTTGGTATGGCTTCTGCTCTGTCCAAGACTGCGAGAAACTTCAAAGCTTGATGAATGCAGGCCAGTCCATCACTCAAACCAACCTCCCACTCATTAACTCTGTCTCAACTTCCCGTTACCTTGCAAAAGTAACCAGCCTAATTCAGGAATAGCGCACCACGGACATCAACTTTTTCCACTTGTTCCATCAGAGAAAAAGATAAAAAATGTGTGAGGACATAGACCAACCGACTCATAGAAACATAGAATCACTACAGTGCAGAAGGGGGCCATTTGACCCATCGAGTCTACACCGACAACAATCCCACCCATGCCCTATCCTCAAAGTCCCACAAATGTAGCCTGCTAATCCCCCAAACATACATCTCCCAGGACGCCAATGGGCAGTTAACATGGCCAATCAACCTAACCTGCACATTTTGGACTGTGGGTGAAAACCGCAGCATCCGGAGCAAACCCATGCCGACACGGGTAGAATGTGCAAATTCCACACAGACAGTGATCCAAGCCAGGAATCGAACTCAGGTCCCTGTGAGACAGCAGCGCTAACCATTGTGCCACCATGCTGCCGACTCAGGAACAGATTCTCTGCTGCCATCAGACGTTTGAATGGACCCACATTGCATTAAGATGATCTTTTACTACATCCTAGCTATGACTGCAACATTACATCCTGCCCTCTCTCCTTCTCTATGTACAGTATGCTTTGTCTGTATGGCACTCAAGCAACAACACTTCTCACTGTATATCCAATGTTATGAAATGCATCAAAAGGTTAGTCATGACATGAATCAATTCCGGCCTCCCAGGTTGCCTGGATACAGTACAGTTCACCAACCTCCCCAACAGGTCCACAGACACCATCTCCCTGGCCCAACACTGAACTCTGTAACACTGTAACCCTGAACATAGAGAAGGAGAGAGTGCAGAATGTAATGTTGGACTCAGAGCTCGGGTGTAGAATAAGATCATCTGAATGCGATGTGGGTCCATTAAAACGTCAGATGGCAGCAGAGAAGAAGCTGTTCTTGAGTCGGCAGCATGGTGGCACAATGGTTAGCACTGCTGTCTCACAGGAACCTGAGTTCGATTCCCGGCTTGGATCACATATTTATTATATGTGAAAATAATAAACCAAATCAAATCAGTCTTTCGCATCTCAAGCTGAAACATCAGCACAATGTGCCCTGACCTTACCAATGAACTTATGCAGGTTGATGATGTACACGGGACGGCTGTGATCGAGACTGAATTTACAAGGCTGAATGTGGACATTGGGGAGCTGCGAGAAACTGGACTTGCTCACAGTGGATTCTTTCCAGAGGAATACCACACGTTCTTGTAATAGGAGAAATCCCAACAGGCGAGATGTGAGAATGGAACAAAGTTTAAAAAGAAGCTTCACTGGTGCTGATGGAATCCCAGGAATTGAAATGGGATCCCTGATGCTGTGAGGCAGCAGTGCTAACCACTGTGCCATACTGCCATCCTGCAAGGTGCCCTGGAGATATCCAAGATCACGGCCAGGACACCATCATCACCATATCCGTGATAGGGAAATGATTGGAAAACAATCTGAGGGACAGAATTAATCTCCACTTCGAGAGGTAAGGATTTATGAACAATAGTCAGCGTGCCTTTGACAGGGGGAGATCATGTCTAACAATTCGCTGGAATATATTGAGGAGGTGACTGGATGAGGAGATGAGGGAAGTGCAGTCGATGGAGTCTACGTGTTCTTCAGAAAAGCTTTTGACAAATATGGAAGACTGAACAAGGAAGTGATTCCGATTGGAACCAGGTCAATTTGGTAAATTATATTCAAAATGGCTGAGTGGCAGAGGGTGATGGTGGAAGGTTGTTTTTGTGACTGCAAGCCTGTGTTCAGTGGGGTTCCACAGGGATCGATGCTGGGTCCCTTGCTGTTTGTAGTGTACATTGATGGTCTGGACATGAATGTGTGAGGTGTGATCAGTAAGTTTGCAGATGATACAAAAATTGGTGGTGTGGTAAATATTGAGGAGGAAAGCCTTAGATTACAGGAATCATAGAATCCTACAGTGCAGAAGGAGGCCATTCAGCCCATCGAGTCTGGACTGAGCACAATCCCAACCAGGCGATATCCCCTGAACCACATGCATTTACCCAAGCAATTCTCCCTGACAGTAAGTCCAGTATATCCTGGCCAATCCACCTAACCCACACGTCTTTGGACTGTGGGCGGAAACTGGAGCACCCAGAGGAAACCCATGCAGACACGGGGAGAATGTGCAAACTCCACACAGATGTGGTCAAAGCCAGAAATCGAACACACGTCCCTGACGCTGTGTGGCAGCAGTGCTAACCACTGTGCCACCGTGCTGAGGAAACTGAAAGGCTGGGCAAATGGGCAAATGTAATTTACACCTGAAGAATGTGAGGCCATGCATTTGGGACGACTATCCGGGCAAGGAAATGTACCATGTCCGGTCGAGTCTGAGGAAGTGCAGAAAACCAGAATGAATTTGGGGTGCAGATATGTGGATCCCTAAAAGCAGCAAGACGGGTAGATGAGGTGGTGAAGACGACATGTAGGATACTTGCCTTTAGCAGCCGCAGCACAGAATATAAGAGCTGGGAGGTGATGATGGAAGTGTATAAAACGCTGGTTAGACCAGAGCAAGAGAACTGTGTACAGCTCTGGTCATCACACTACAGGAAGGATTTGATTACACTGGAGACGGTGGAGAGGAGATTCACCAGGATGCTGCCTGGGCTGGAGAGTTTCAGCTATGAGGAGAGGCTGGTTAGGCTGGGTTTTCTACCTTAGAGCAGAGACGGCTGGAGTTGGAGTGGGTGTAGTGGGTGGTGGTGGGGAATGCTTTCAGGTGGGGGCGGGGGGGGGGGCGGGGGGAACAGAGTGATATGAACAAAATTATGTGGCACACGGATAGGAAGAAACCTTTTCCCTTTAGTAGAGGCGTCAATAACCAGAGGGGCGTGGAGTTAAGGTAAAGGGCAGATTTTTGTGTGGATTTGAGGGAAAATGTTTCCATCCACAGGGTGCTGGGATCTGCAGCTCACGGCGTGAAAGGATGGTAGAAGCGGGAACAACCACAAGAGGCATTTAGATCAGCAACTCAAACGCCAGAGTACATAATTATTAAACTAGAAAGAGTGCAGAAAATATTTAATCGGATGCTACTGGGACTTGATGGATTGAGTTATAAGGAGAGGCTGGATAGACTGGGACTTTTTCCCCTGGAGCGTAGGAGGCTGAGGGGTTAACTTATAGAGGTCTATAAAATAATGAGGGGCACAGATCAGCTCGATAGTCAATATCTTTTCCCAAAGGTAGGGGAGTCTAAAACGAGAGGGCACAGGTTTAAGGTGAGAGGGGAAAGATACAAAATGGTCCAGAGGGGCAATTTTATCACACAGAGGGTGGTGAGTGTCTGGAACGAGCTGCCAGATGCAGCAGTAGAGGCGGGTCCAATTTTATTCTTTAAAAAGCGTTTAGATAGTTAAATGGGCACGATGGGTATAGAGGGATATGGGGCAAATGTGGGCAATTGGGATTAGTTTAGGGGTTTAAAAAGAAAGGGCAGCATGGATAAGATGGGCCGAAGGGCCTGTTTCCATTCTGTAAACTCTATGACAAGGCTGTGGATCGAGTGCTGGAAAATGGGATTCGATTGGATAGATGTTTGATGACCAGTTCAGACATAATGGCCGAATGGCCTCATTTCGTGCTGTTAAAACTCGATGGCTGTTAGGCCACCCACAGCAGTGGCCCCATCACTTGCAGCTCTCACAGCGCTGGCTGGGATACCCACCACCTCCCAAACCTATCTGGTTGCAAATACGCAATTGCAGCCAGCAGTGAGCTGCCTGGTTTGAGAGAGACAGCGGTCAGCTCTCTGCTGCTGCAGCTCGCTTCAACACAGCAGCTGTCCCCAGGTAGTCCGGGGGTGCTCAGCTCTTTCTGAGCAGCCCCCGACCAGATATAGACCCAGCCCCCTCCCCACCACCTGGACCAATCACCGCCCCTTCCCCCACACCAATTGCATGCAGAGTGTCAGCAGGGCACGTCTCCCTACCCCACTGTGCATGCAGAGAGGCAGCGAAACCCGCTCCCTACCCCACTGTGCATGCAGAGTGGCAGCGAGACCCCCTCCCTACCCCACTGTGCATGCAGAGTGGCAGCGAGACCCCCTCCCTACCCCACTGTGCATGCAGAGAGGCAGCAAGACCCCCTCCCTACCCCACTGTGCATGCAGAGAGGCAGTGATGTCCACCTCCCTCCCAACACCAATCACGTGCAGAGTGGCAGCGGGGACCACCCCACCCCACAGTCAGCGGGCAGAGTGGTAACGGGACCCTCTCCGACCCAGCAACTACGTTCAGAGTCGGCCCCGCTACCTTCAGGCTCCGCCCCTGTAGACCCCGCCACCTCATGCCCCACTCCCTGGTAATGCCCGGTGGGCATTGCCCAAGGGGCACCTACCTTTGCCCTCGACCTTGCCCGGTGCCCTCAATGGCCTTCAGTACTCCCGGCGTGGTCATCATGACTCGTCCTCATACATGTGGCCAACTGTTTTCCTCACCGGACCCAACCTCTCCCGGTGAGGCTGCAAAGGCAAGTGTGGCGCACAATTCCATCCCAGGCTCGCTAATTTCATTTCAATTTGTTTTAAAATAAATTGAAATAATTTATTCAGCCTCTTGCCGGAAATGGGCAGGAGACTGAATCCGCTGTTTATCCATTGCCGGTGAAGGTTGCAAGAGGTGAGAAATGGGACGTGGACCTGAGTTCCAGGCTGTCACGCGGTTCTACTTGATCACCCCACCATCAATGGACAGGGAGGAGCTGTTATCCTGCCCCCCTACCGTGTGTGTGTTGCGTGTGTCTATATTGTCTGTACCAGTATGCATGTGTGTGTGTGCGTGTTTGTGTGTGAGCAACAGAGTACCTGACGAGTGTTCCTAAGTGTGCGTTATTCTGGAGTGTTACAGCAATTTTGCTTCTTGAATTTGTGTGTGAGTGGGAGTAAGTGTCTAAATCTGATTGCTTCTATCAACAAATGTGTGTATTAATGTATGTGTGTTTGGGTGTGTCTGTGTGTTTGTGTTCCTGTTGCTCTCGGAGAGCTTCTGGTGGCACAGGGGATAGCGTTGTTGCCTGACAGCTAGCATCAGGAGCCTAAATGAAGTGGATTTGGGAATCTCAATCCAGTTCCTCACGTACAGCACTGATCGCAATCTCAAGGAAATCACAATATATTTGGTGTGCGAAAAACAATGTCACATTACTAAGTAGTCTCAACTGAGGCACATGGCTGAGAAAGTACTGGGACCTCAGTCAACATTTGGGGTGTTCTGTGCAGATTCTGCATGTTCTCCCCATGTCTGTGTGGGTTTCCTCCGGGTGCTCCAGTTTCCTCCCACTATCTGAAAGTTGTGCTGGTTGGGTGCGTTGGCCGTGCTAAATTGTCCCTCAGTGTACCTGAACAGGAGCTGGAGTGTGGTGACTCGGGGATTTTTATAGTAACTTCATTGCAATGTTATTGTTCGCATACTTGTGACACTGATGAATAAATTTCAAATTTAATGAAATATGTTCTCTCTCTGTGAGATCCTGCTGTGCAGATATGACCAATAAAATTGATTCTGCGGCCTGGTGATTGGGTGGGTGAACTGGTGTTATATGCAGAGAGTGAAAAGGATTCTGTCTCAATATTTTACGCACGGTGGAATAGTGTTTGAGGTCACATGTCTCTGGAAAGTCACAGCACTCAGAAGACATCCCAGCCCATAGACCCTGAGACAATTGTCAGTGGCTGAAAGAATTAATAACCGGATACAGAGATTCAACAAGAGCAGCAAACCCAGTCCAGTAAATGACAAGAAAATCAATACAGTTAAACAGCCTTTCTAGAATTAGGAACTGGACACAGGGGACGGGACTTTCCAGCCTCACTCTTCCCCAAACTGCAAAATCCCACCCGTGTTCAACAGACCTTCCCATTCTCCGCCCCTCGCCTGCTCCGATTCCCGTGGCGGTCGGGCCGGTCCAATTCCAGCCAGAGACTTACCCGGAACACCAACAATCGCCAGGAGGGGATAGTAAAAACATTGAATCGCGAACAGTAGATATCGAATCCGAAAAGCTGATGTCATCCAATAATAATCAGCAGTAAACCAAGAAATCCAATAGAATAAACTCCTGTCCTTGGGTGGAACATTCCGGTTCATTGTTCCCAGATTCTGATCCATTGTTGTAACATTCCAATCCATTGTTCCCAGATTCTGATCCATTGTTGGAAGACTCCAATCCATTGCTCCCAGATTCTGATCTCTCCTCTCCCTCCCTCTCTCTCCACAGCCGCTGATCTCTGTTGGTGTCGGAGTTGCCGCTCCCGCTGACTCAATGGGACAACACATTGAACGGAATCCCTTATTAATAGAAGAGGGGAATCCCTCCAGGCACACTAATCGGATCCATGGAGACTCACATCAATTCCAGTCACTGAACAAACAGCTTCACTTAACCCCCTTCAATCCAACACTTTTTATACCCAACGTAGAACAGTTACTGCCTCGATGGGGTGTTGAGGGTCAGGGAGGGATGGAAAGTTGGAAATAATGTAGGGTCAATATTAATTTGATATAGCAGAGATCACTCTGCTCGTGTTAATTTTGAGACGACGAGAATACAAAAGCAGGGGTGTACTGCTGAGGGTTTATTCGACACTGGTCTGACCGCATTCACAATATAGTCAGCAATTGTGGTCCCCGTATCTAAGGAAGGATGTGCTGGCCTTGGAGAGGGTCCAGAGCAGGTTCACAAGAATGATCCGGGGAATGAAAGACTTGACGCATGAGGAGCGTCTGAGGACTGGGGGTCCATACTCGATGCAGTTTGGAAGTATGAGGAAGGGTATCACATTGAAACTTACAGAATAATGAAAGGCCTGGATCGAGTGCACTTGGGGAAGATGTTTCCATTAGTTGGGGAGACTTGGACCCGAGGGCACAGACTCAGAGGGAAGGGATGGCCCTTTAGAAATGTGATGTGGAGATGGCGGTGTTGGACTGGGGTGTGCGCAGTGAGAAGTCTCACAACACCAGTTTCCCACTCACCTGATGAAGGAGCAGCATTCCGAAAGCTTGTGATTCGAAATAAACCTGTGGGACTTGAACCTGCTGTTGTGAGACTTCTTACTTCAGAACTGAGACGAGGAGGAATTTCTTCAGCCAGAGGGTGGTGAATCTGTGGAATTCATTGCCATACAAGGCTGTGGAGGCCAGATCATTGAATGTATTTAATAAAGAGATAAACAGGTTCTTGACTGGTACAGCGATCAAGGGTTACGGGGAGAAAGCAGGAGAATTGGTTTGAGAAACTTATCAGCCAGAATTGAATGGTGGAGCCGGCTCGAAGGGCCGAATGGCCTCATTCTGCTCTTATATCTTATTGTCTGATGGGTATCATGGTCGTGGTTTTTAGATGAAGTTAACGTCAATCAGGGTTGATATAGTCTGCTTAATCCAGGTTGTAGCAGATCTTATGTACAGCTCATGGACAGAACAATCTTAGTATAGGAATTTACACGGATCAATCTCTCAGCATTACGTACAGTACAGTCTTAGCTCGAGTCATCAGATAGAACTATCTCTCAGTGTTATGTACAGTACAACCTGAGGCTTCAGATAGAACTATCTCTCAGTGTTATGTACAGTACAATCTGACGCTTCAGATAGAACGATCTCTCAGTGTGATGTACAATACAATCTGAGGCTTCAGAGAGAACTATCTCTCAGTGTTATGTACAATACAATCTGAGGCTTCAGATAGAACTATCTCTCAGTGTTATGTACAATACAATCTGAGGCTTCAGATAGAACTATCTCTCAGTGTTACGTACAGTACAATCTGAGGCTTCAGATAGAACTATCTCTCAGTGTTATGTACAGCGCAATCTGACGCTTCAGATAGAACTATCTCTCAGTGTTATGAACAGTACAATCTGAGGCTTCAGATAGAACTATCTCTCAGTGTTACGTACAGTGCAATCTGACGCTTCAGATAGAACTATCTCTCAGTGTTATGTACAGTACAATCTGAGGCTTCAGATAGAACTATCTCTCAGTGTTATGTACAGTACAATCTGAGGCTTCAGATAGAACTATCTCTCAGTGTTATGTACAGTGCAATCTAAGGGTTCAGATAGAACTATCTCTCAGTGTTATGTACTGTACAATCTGAGGCTTCAGATAGAACTATCTCTCAGTGTTATGTACAGTACAATCTGAGGCTTCAGATAGAACTATCTCTCAGTGTTATGTACAGTACAACCTGAGGCTTCAGATAGGACTATCTCTCTGTGTTATGTACAGTACAATCTGAGGCTTCAGATAGAACTATCTCTCAGTGTTATGTACAGTACAATCTGAGGCTTCAGATAGAACTATCTCTCAGTGTTATGTACAGTACAATCTGAGGCTTCAGATCGAACTATCTCTCAGTGTTATGTACAGTACAATCTGAGGCTTCAGATAGAACTATCTCTCAGTGTTATTTACAGTGCAATCTGAGGCTTCAGATAGAACTATCTCTCAGTGTTATGTACAGTACAATCTGAGGCTTCAGATAGAACTATCTCTCAGTGTTATGTACAGTGCAATCTGAGGCTTCAGATAGAACTATCTCTCAGTGTTATGTACAATACAATCTGAGGCTTCAGATAGAACTATCTCTCAGTGTTATGTACAGAACAATCTGAGGCTTCAGATAGAACTATCTCTCAGTGTTATGTACAGACAATCTGAGGTTTCAGATAGAACTATCTCTCAGTGTTATGTACAGTACAATCTGAGGCTTCAGATAGAACTATCTCTCAGTGATTTGTACAATACAATCTGAGGCTTCAGATAGAACTATCTCTCAGTGTTACGTACAGTGCAATCTGACGCTTCAGATAGAACTATCTCTCAGTGTTATGTACAGTACAATCTGAGGCTTCAGAGAGAACTATCTCTCAGTGTTATGTACAGTACAATCTGAGGCTTCAGATAGAACTATCTCTCAGTGTTACGTACAGTGCAATCTGACGCTTCAGATAGAACTATCTCTCAGTGTTATGTACAGTACAATCTGAGGTTTCAGATAGAACTATCTCTCAGTGTTACGTACAGTACAATCTGAGGCTTCAGATAGAACTATCTCTCAGTGTTATGTACAGTACAATCTGAGGCTTCAGATAGAAAAATCTCTCAGTGTTATGTACAGTACAATCTGAGGCTTCAGATAGAACTATCTCTCAGTGTTATGTACAATACAATCTGACGCTTCAGATAGAACTATCTCTCAGTGTTATGTACAGTACAATCTGAGGCTTCAGATAGAACTATCTCTGTGTTATGTACAGTACAATCTGAGGCTTCAGATAGAACTATCTCTCAGTGTTATGTACAATACAATCTGAGGCTTCAGATAGAAATATCTCTCAGTGTTATGAACAGTACAATCTGAGGGTTCAGATAGAACTATCTCTCAGTGTTATGTACAGTACAATCTGAGGCTTCAGATAGAACTATCTCTCAGTGTTATGTACAGTACAATCTGAGGCTTCAGATAGAACTATCTCTCAGTGTTATGTACAGTACAGTCTGAGGCTTCAGATAGAACTATCTCTGTGTTATGTACAGTACAATCTGAGGCTTCAGATAGAACTATCTCTCAGTGTGATGTACAGTACAATTTGAGGCTTCAGATAGAACTATCTCTCAGTGTTATGTACAGTACAATCTGAGGCTTCAGATAGAACTATCTCTCAGTGTTATGAACAGTACAATCTGAGGCTTCAGATAGAACTATCTCTCAGTGTTATGTACAGTACAGTCTGAGGCTTCAGATAGAACTATCTCTGTGTTATGTACAGTACAATCTGAGGCTTCAGATAGAACTATCTCTCAGTGTGATGTACAGTACAATCTGAGGCTTCAGATAGAACTATCTCTCAGTGTTATGTACAGTACAATCTGAGGCTTCAAATAGAACTATCTCTCAGTGTTATGTACAGTACAATCTGAGGCTTCAGATAGAACTATCTCTCAGTGTTATGTACGGTACAATCTGAGGCTTCAGATAGAACTATCTCTCAGTGTTATGAACAGTACAATCTGAGGCTTCAGATAGAACTATCTCTCAGTGTTATGAACAGTACAGTCTGAGGCTTCAGATAGAACTATCTCTCAGTGTTATGTACAGTACAATCTGAGGCTTCAGATAGAACTATCTCTGTGTTATGTACAGTACAATCTGAGGCTTCAGATAGAACTATCTCTCAGTGTTATGTACAATACAATCTGAGGCTTCAGATAGAAATATCTCTCAGTGTTATGAACAGTACAATCTAAGGGTTCAGATAGAACTATCTCTCAGTGTTATGTACAGTACAATCTGAGGCTTCAGATAGAACTATCTCTCAGTGTTATGTACAGTACAATCTGAGGCTTCAGATAGAACTATCTCTCAGTGTTATGTACAGTACAGTCTGAGGCTTCAGATAGAACTATCTCTGTGTTATGTACAGTACAATCTGAGGCTTCAGATAGAACTATCTCTCAGTGTGATGTACAGTACAATTTGAGGCTTCAGATAGAACTATCTCTCAGTGTTATGAACAGTACAATCTGAGGCTTCAGACAGAACTATCTCTCAGTGTTATGAACAGTACAATCTGAGGCTTCAGATAGAACTATCTCTCAGTGTTAGGTACAATACAATCTGAGGCTTCAGATAGAACTATCTCTCAGTGTTATGTACAGTACAATCTGAGGATTCAGATAGAACTATCTCTCAGTGTGATGTACAGTACAATTTGGGGCTTCAGATAGAACTATCTCTCAGTGTTATGTACAGTACAATCTGAGGCTTCAGATAGAACTATCTCTCAGTGTTATGTACAGTACAGTCTGAGGCTTCAGATAGAACTATCTCTGTGTTATGTACAGTACAATCTGAGGCTTCAGATAGAACTATCTCTCAGTGTGATGTACAGTACAATTTGAGGCTTCAGATAGAACTATCTCTCAGTGTTATGAACAGTACAATCTGAGGCTTCAGACAGAACTATCTCTCAGTGTTATGAACAGTACAATCTGAGGCTTCAGATAGAACTATCTCTCAGTGTTAGGTACAATACAATCTGAGGCTTCAGATAGAACTATCTCTCAGTGTTATGTACAGTACAATCTGAGGATTCAGATAGAACTATCTCTCAGTGTGATGTACAGTACAATTTGAGGCTTCAGATAGAACTATCTCTCAGTGTTATGTACAGTACAATCTGAGGCTTCAGATAGAACTATCTCTCAGTGTTATCTACAATACAATCTGAGGCTTCAGATAGAACTATCTCTCAGTGTTATGTACAGTACAATCTGAGGATTCAGATAGAACTATCTCTCTGTGTTATGAACAGTACAATCTGAGGCTGCAGATAGAACTATCTCTCAGTGTTATGTACAGTACAATCTGAGGTTTCAGATAGAACTATCTCTGTGTTATGAACAGTACAATCTGAGGCTGCAGATAGAACTATCTCTCAGTGTTATGAACAGTACAATCTGAGGCTTCAGATAGAACTATCTCTCAGTGTTACGTACAGTACAATCTGAGGTTTCAGACAGAACTATCTCTCAGTGTTATGTACAGTACAATCTGAGGCTTCAGATAGAACTATCTCTCAGTGTTATGAACAGTACAATCTGAGGCTTCAGATAGATCTATCTCTCAGTGTTACGTACAGTACAATCTGAGGCTTCAGATAGAACTATCTCTCAGTGTTATGTACAGTACAATCTGAGGCTTCAGATAGAACTATCTCTCAGTGTTACGTACAGTACAATCTGAGGTTTCAGATAGAACTATCTCTCAGTGTTACGTACAGTACAATCTGAGGTTTCAGATAGAACTATCTCTCAGTGTTCTGTACAGTACAATCTGAGGCTTCAGATAGAACTATCTCTCAGTGTTATGTACAGTACAATCTGAGGCTTCAGATAGAACTATCTCTCAGTGTTATGTACAGTACAATCTGAGGCTTCAGATAGAACTATCTCTCAGTGTTATGTACAGTACAATCTGAAGCTTCAGATAGAACTATCTCTCAGTGTTATGTACAGTACAATCTGAGGCTTCAGTTAGAACTATCTCTCAGTGTTATGAACAGTACAATCTGAGGCTTCAGATAGAACTATCTCTCAGTGTTACGTACAGTACTATCTGAGGTTTCAGATAGAACTATCTCTCAGTGTTATGTACAGTACAATCTGAGGCTTCAGATATAACTATCTCTCAGAGTTATGTACAGTACAATCTGAGGCTTCAGATAGAACTATCTCTCACTGTTATGTGCAGTACAATCTGAGGCTTCAGATAGAACTATCTCTCAGTGTTATGTACAGTACAATCTGAGGTTTCAGATAAAACTATCTCTCAGTGTTATGAACAGTACAATCTGAGGCTTCAGATAGAACTATCTCTCAGTGTTATGTACAGTACAATCTGAGGATTCAGATAGAACTATCTCTCAGTGTTATGTACAGTACAATCTGAGGCTTCAGACAGAACTATCTCTGTGTAATGTACAGTACAATCTGAGGCTTCAGATAGAACTATCTCTCAGTGTTATGTACAGTACAATCTGAGGCTTCAGATAGAAATATCTCTCAGTGTTATGAACAGTACAATCTGAGGGTTCAGATAGAACTATCTCTCAGTGTTATGTACAGTACAATCTGAGGCTTCAGATAGAACTATCTCTCAGTGTTATGTACAGTACAATCTGAGGCTTCAGATAGAACTATCTCTCAGTGTTATGTACAGTACAGTCTGAGGCTTCAGATAGAACTATCTCTGTGTTATGTACAGTACAATCTGAGGCTTCAGATAGAACTATCTCTCAGTGTGATGTACAGTACAATTTGAGGTTTCAGATAGAACTATCTCTCAGTGTTATGAACAGTACAATCTGAGGCTTCAGACAGAACTATCTCTCAGTGTTATGAACAGTACAATCTGAGGCTTCAGATAGAACTATCTCTCAGTGTTATGTACAATACAATCTGAGGCTTCAGATAGAACTATCTCTCAGTGTTATGTACAGTACAATCTGAGGATTCAGATAGAACTATCTCTCTGTGTTATGAACAGTACAATCTGAGGCTGCAGATAGAACTATCTCTCAGTGTTATGTACAGTACAATCTGAGGTTTCAGATAGAACTATCTCTGTGTTATGAACAGTACAATCTGAGGCTGCAGATAGAACTATCTCTCAGTGTTATGAACAGTACAATCTGAGGCTTCAGATAGAACTATCTCTCAGTGTTACGTACAGTACAATCTGAGGTTTCAGACAGAACTATCTCTCAGTGTTATGTACAGTACAATCTGAGGCTTCAGATAGAACTATCTCTCAGTGTTATGAACAGTACAATCTGAGGCTTCAGATAGAACTATCTCTCTGTGTTACGTACAGTACAATCTGAGGCTTCAGATAGAACTATCTCTCAGTGTTATGTACAGTACAATCTGAGGCTTCAGATAGAACTATCTCTCAGTGTTACGTACAGTACAATCTGAGGTTTCAGATAGAACTATCTCTCAGTGTTACGTACAGTACAATCTGAGGCTTCAGATAGAACTATCTCTGTGTTATGTACAGTACAATCTGAGGCTTCAGATAGAACTATCTCTCAGTGTTATGTACAATACAATCTGAGGCTTCAGATAGAAATATCTCTCAGTGTTATGTACAGTACAATCTGAGGCTCCAGTTAGAACTATCTCTCAGTGTTATGAACAGTACAATCTGAGGCTTCAGATTGAACTATCTCTCAGTGTTACGTACAGTACTATCTGAGGTTTCAGATAGAACTATCTCTCAGTGTTATGTACAGTACAATCTGAGGCTTCAGATATAACTATCTCTCAGTGTTATGTACAGTACAATCTGAGGCTTCAGATAGAACTATCTCTCACTGTTATGTGCAGTACAATCTGAGGCTTCAGATAGAACTATCTCTCAGTGTTATGTACAGTAAAATCTGAGGTTTCAGATAGAACTATCTCTCAGTGTTATGAACAGTACAATCTGAGGCTTCAGATAGAACTATCTCTCAGTGTTATGTACAGTACAATCTGAGGCTTCAGATAGAACTATCTCTCAGTGTTATGAAGAGTACAATCTGAGGCTTCAGATAGAACTATCTCTCAGTGTTATGAACAGTACAATCTGAGGCTTCAGATAGAACTATCTCTCAGTGTTATGTACAGTACAATCTGAGGATTCAGATAGAACTATCTCTCAGTGTTATGTACAGTACAATCTGAGGCTTCAGATAGAACTATCTCTCAGTGTTATGAACAGTACAGTCTGAGGCTTCAGATGGAACTATCTCTCAGTGTTATGTACAGTACAATCTGAGGCTTCAGATAGAACTATCTCTCAGTGTTATGTACAGTACAATCTGAGGCTTCAAATAGAACTATCTCTCAGTGTTATGTACAGTACAATCTGAGGCTTCAGATAGAACTATCTCTCAGTGTGATGTACAGTACAATTTGAGGCTTCAGATAGAACTATCTCTCAGTGTTATGAACAGTACAATCTGAGGCTTCAGACAGAACTATCTCTCAGTGTTATGAACAGTACAATCTGAGGCTTCAGATAGAACTATCTCTCAGTGTTAGGTACAATACAATCTGAGGCTTCAGATAGAACTATCTCTCAGTGTTATGTACAGTACAATCTGAGGATTCAGATAGAACTATCTCTCAGTGTGATGTACAGTACAATTTGAGGCTTCAGATAGAACTATCTCTCAGTGTTATGTACAGTACAATCTGAGGCTTCAGATAGAACTATCTCTCAGTGTTATCTACAATACAATCTGAGGCTTCAGATAGAACTATCTCTCAGTGTTATGTACAGTACAATCTGAGGATTCAGATAGAACTATCTCTCTGTGTTATGAACAGTACAATCTGAGGCTGCAGATAGAACTATCTCTCAGTGTTATGTACAGTACAATCTGAGGTTTCAGATAGAACTATCTCTGTGTTATGAACAGTACAATCTGAGGCTGCAGATAGAACTATCTCTCAGTGTTATGAACAGTACAATCTGAGGCTTCAGATAGAACTATCTCTCAGTGTTACGTACAGTACAATCTGAGGTTTCAGACAGAACTATCTCTCAGTGTTATGTACAGTACAATCTGAGGCTTCAGATAGAACTATCTCTCAGTGTTATGAACAGTACAATCTGAGGCTTCAGATAGATCTATCTCTCAGTGTTACGTACAGTACAATCTGAGGCTTCAGATAGAACTATCTCTCAGTGTTATGTACAGTACAATCTGAGGCTTCAGATAGAACTATCTCTCAGTGTTACGTACAGTACAATCTGAGGTTTCAGATAGAACTATCTCTCAGTGTTACGTACAGTACAATCTGAGGTTTCAGATAGAACTATCTCTCAGTGTTCTGTACAGTACAATCTGAGGCTTCAGATAGAACTATCTCTCAGTGTTATGTACAGTACAATCTGAGGCTTCAGATAGAACTATCTCTCAGTGTTATGTACAGTACAATCTGAGGCTTCAGATAGAACTATCTCTCAGTGTTATGTACAGTACAATCTGAAGCTTCAGATAGAACTATCTCTCAGTGTTATGTACAGTACAATCTGAGGCTTCAGTTAGAACTATCTCTCAGTGTTATGAACAGTACAATCTGAGGCTTCAGATAGAACTATCTCTCAGTGTTACGTACAGTACTATCTGAGGTTTCAGATAGAACTATCTCTCAGTGTTATGTACAGTACAATCTGAGGCTTCAGATATAACTATCTCTCAGAGTTATGTACAGTACAATCTGAGGCTTCAGATAGAACTATCTCTCACTGTTATGTGCAGTACAATCTGAGGCTTCAGATAGAACTATCTCTCAGTGTTATGTACAGTACAATCTGAGGTTTCAGATAAAACTATCTCTCAGTGTTATGAACAGTACAATCTGAGGCTTCAGATAGAACTATCTCTCAGTGTTATGTACAGTACAATCTGAGGATTCAGATAGAACTATCTCTCAGTGTTATGTACAGTACAATCTGAGGCTTCAGACAGAACTATCTCTGTGTAATGTACAGTACAATCTGAGGCTTCAGATAGAACTATCTCTCAGTGTTATGTACAGTACAATCTGAGGCTTCAGATAGAAATATCTCTCAGTGTTATGAACAGTACAATCTGAGGGTTCAGATAGAACTATCTCTCAGTGTTATGTACAGTACAATCTGAGGCTTCAGATAGAACTATCTCTCAGTGTTATGTACAGTACAATCTGAGGCTTCAGATAGAACTATCTCTCAGTGTTATGTACAGTACAGTCTGAGGCTTCAGATAGAACTATCTCTGTGTTATGTACAGTACAATCTGAGGCTTCAGATAGAACTATCTCTCAGTGTGATGTACAGTACAATTTGAGGCTTCAGATAGAACTATCTCTCAGTGTTATGAACAGTACAATCTGAGGCTTCAGACAGAACTATCTCTCAGTGTTATGAACAGTACAATCTGAGGCTTCAGATAGAACTATCTCTCAGTGTTATGTACAATACAATCTGAGGCTTCAGATAGAACTATCTCTCAGTGTTATGTACAGTACAATCTGAGGATTCAGATAGAACTATCTCTCTGTGTTATGAACAGTACAATCTGAGGCTGCAGATAGAACTATCTCTCAGTGTTATGTACAGTACAATCTGAGGTTTCAGATAGAACTATCTCTGTGTTATGAACAGTACAATCTGAGGCTGCAGATAGAACTATCTCTCAGTGTTATGAACAGTACAATCTGAGGCTTCAGATAGAACTATCTCTCAGTGTTACGTACAGTACAATCTGAGGTTTCAGACAGAACTATCTCTCAGTGTTATGTACAGTACAATCTGAGGCTTCAGATAGAACTATCTCTCAGTGTTATGAACAGTACAATCTGAGGCTTCAGATAGAACTATCTCTCTGTGTTACGTACAGTACAATCTGAGGCTTCAGATAGAACTATCTCTCAGTGTTATGTACAGTACAATCTGAGGCTTCAGATAGAACTATCTCTCAGTGTTACGTACAGTACAATCTGAGGTTTCAGATAGAACTATCTCTCAGTGTTACGTACAGTACAATCTGAGGCTTCAGATAGAACTATCTCTGTGTTATGTACAGTACAATCTGAGGCTTCAGATAGAACTATCTCTCAGTGTTATGTACAATACAATCTGAGGCTTCAGATAGAAATATCTCTCAGTGTTATGTACAGTACAATCTGAGGCTCCAGTTAGAACTATCTCTCAGTGTTATGAACAGTACAATCTGAGGCTTCAGATTGAACTATCTCTCAGTGTTACGTACAGTACTATCTGAGGTTTCAGATAGAACTATCTCTCAGTGTTATGTACAGTACAATCTGAGGCTTCAGATATAACTATCTCTCAGTGTTATGTACAGTACAATCTGAGGCTTCAGATAGAACTATCTCTCACTGTTATGTGCAGTACAATCTGAGGCTTCAGATAGAACTATCTCTCAGTGTTATGTACAGTAAAATCTGAGGTTTCAGATAGAACTATCTCTCAGTGTTATGAACAGTACAATCTGAGGCTTCAGATAGAACTATCTCTCAGTGTTATGTACAGTACAATCTGAGGCTTCAGATAGAACTATCTCTCAGTGTTATGAAGAGTACAATCTGAGGCTTCAGATAGAACTATCTCTCAGTGTTATGAACAGTACAATCTGAGGCTTCAGATAGAACTATCTCTCAGTGTTATGTACAGTACAATCTGAGGATTCAGATAGAACTATCTCTCAGTGTTATGTACAGTACAATCTGAGGCTTCAGATAGAACTATCTCTCAGTGTTATGAACAGTACAGTCTGAGGCTTCAGATGGAACTATCTCTCAGTGTTATGTACAGTACAATCTGAGGCTTCAGATAGAACTATCTCTCAGTGTTATGTACAGTACAATCTGAGGCTTCAAATAGAACTATCTCTCAGTGTTATGTACAGTACAATCTGAGGCTTCAGATAGAACTATCTCTCAGTGTTATGTACAGTACAATCTGAGGCTTCAGATAGAACTATCTCTCAGTGTTATGAACAGTACAATCTGAGGCTTCAGATAGAACTATCTCTCTGTGTTATGAACAGTACAGTCTGAGGCTTCAGATAGAACTATCTCTCAGTGTTATGTACAGTACAATCTGAGGCTTCAGATAGAACTATCTCTGTGTTATGTACAGTACAATCTGAGGCTTCAGATAGAACTATCTCTCAGTGTTATGTACAATACAATCTGAGGCTTCAGATAGAAATATCTCTCAGTGTTATGAACAGTACAATCTGAGGGTTCAGATAGAACTATCTCTCAGTGTTATGTACAGTACAATCTGAGGCTTCAGATAGAACTATCTCTCAGTGTTATGTACAGTACAATCTGAGGCTTCAGATAGAACTATCTCTCAGTATTATGTACAGTACAGTCTGAGGCTTCAGATAGAACTATCTCTGTGTTATGTACATTACAATCTGAGGCTTCAGATAGAACTATCTCTCAGTGTGATGTACAGTACAATTTGAGGCTTCAGATAGAACTATCTCTCAGTGTTATGAACAGTACAATCTGAGGCTTCTGACAGAACTATCTCTCAGTGTTATGAACAGTACAATCTGAGGCTTCAGATAGAACTATCTCTCAGTGTTATGTACAATACAATCTGAGGCTTCAGATAGAACTATCTCTCAGTGTTATGTACAGTACAATCTGAGGATTCAGATAGAACTATCTCTCTGTGTTATGAACAGTACAATCTGAGGCTGCAGATAGAACTATCTCTCAGTGTTATGTACAGTACAATCTGAGGTTTCAGATAGAACTATCTCTCTGTGTTATGAACAGTACAATCTGAGGCTGCAGATAGAACTATCTCTCAGTGTTATGTACAGTACAATCTGAGGCTTCAGATAGAACTATCTCTCACTGTGATGTGCAGTACAATCTGAGGCTTCAGATAGAACTATCTCTCAGTGTTATGTACAGTACAATCTGAGGTTTCAGATAGAACTATCTCTCAGTGTTATGAACAGTACAATCTGAGGCTTCAGATAGAACTATCTCTCAGTGTTATGTACAGTACAATCTGAGGCTTCAGATAGAACTATCTCTCAGTGTTATGAACAGTACAATCTGAGGCTTCAGATAGAACTATCTCTCAGTGTTATGAACAGTACAATCTGAGGCTTCAGATAGAACTATCTCTCAGTGTTATGTACAGTACAATCTGAGGATTCAGATAGAACTATCTCTCAGTGTTATGTACAGTACAATCTGAGGCTTCAGATAGAACTATCTCTCAGTGTTATGAACAGTACAGTCTGAGGCTTCAGATAGAACTATCTCTCAGTGTTATGTACAGTACAATCTGAGGCTTCAGATAGAACTATCTCTGTGTTATGTACAGTACAATCTGAGGCTTCAGATAGAACTATCTCTCAGTGTTATGTACAATACAATCTGAGGCTTCAGATAGAAATATCTCTCAGTGTTATGAACAGTACAATCTGAGGGTTCAGATAGAACTATCTCTCAGTGTTATGTACAGTACAATCTGAGGCTTCAGATAGAACTATCTCTCAGTGTTATGTACAGTACAATCTGAGGCTTCAGATAGAACTATCTCTCAGTGTTATGTACAGTACAGTCTGAGGCTTCAGATAGAACTATCTCTGTGTTATGTACAGTACAATCTGAGGCTTCAGATAGAACTATCTCTCAGTGTTATGTACAGTACAATCTGAGGCTTCAGATAGAACTATCTCTCAGTGTTATGTTCAGAAGAACCTGATCAAGAAGCTTCACATCAAACTTTCTCAGCGTTTTCTCTTGTGAGGTTGTAAGGAGGCAAGTGTGAGTTGAGGAGTGTGTGGGAGAAGGACACCGGGCACTTGAACAGGGTCAGCAGCGCCTTGAGGAGCGTGTGAGAGGGAGACACGGGACATCGGGACAGACAGTCAGCACCTTGAGGAGAGTGTGAGAGGGACACTGGGACTGACAGTCAGCACCTTGAGGAGAGTGTGAGAGGGGGACACGGGACATCGGGACAGACAGTCAGCACCTTGAGGAGAGTGTGAGAGGGACACTGGGACTGACAGTCAGCACCTTGAGGAGAGTGTGAGAGGGGGACATCGGGACAGACAGTCAGCACCTTGAGGAGAGTGTGAGAGGGGGACATAGAGGATTGAAGCTACTGGTAGAGTTGTACAGCACTGGGATCGAGACTGTTTGTTTATGTCCTGTGGTTCTGAGGATTCTCTTCAATATCGACTCCACAGTCAGGTGTCAGGGACACAACTCTTTATTCCGTCTGTTCACACAACACTCCAAATATTGACTGCCCAATCTGGGAGGATCCCAACAGCTCACCCCACACCTGAGATCACATGGCCCGTTCCCTGAAAGAAAGCCCCAACATATATAACACTCTCCCATGTAAGTAACACCTCCCCACCCCACCCCCACACCCCCCGGTACAGCAACAGCATTTGAAACCATTTGCGAACATTTTTCTCTATTCACTTCATCCAGTCTTGGTGCAGAATCCACAGCATATTTACAATATAATACATCCCATAGTTCATTCCTGATCCTTATGTCCATCTCACAGAGACCTGATCAGGGGGAGTGACAACCCCTTGGGGGTTGATGCCTGGGGATTGGAGCCAGTTTTAAGATCCTCTCTGGTGAGTGAAGCCTCGATGAACCCACCAACGTTTGATCGTCTTCCCGCCGGTCGTCAGTAACCAATGTCGAGTTCCCTGTCCCCTCCATCAGCGGAGGAGTTGTTGATACCAGGCCTCCCTGGCCTCCCACATAACAGAACAGAGAGTATAGAAGGTGGCAGGATTCTAACCTCAGGCAGAGCAAAAAAAAGGTGCCAGGAATGAGAAGGGAGGTGGTCAATGCGGGACTGAGGGTGTTGTACCTCAATGCGGGACTGAGTGTGTTGTACCTCAATGCGGGACTGAGGGTGTTGTACCTCAATGCGGGACTGAGGGTGTTGGACCTCAATGCGGGACTGAGGGTGTTGGACCTCAATGCGGGACTGAGGGTGTTGGACCTCAATGCGGGACTGAGGGTGTTGTACCTCAATGCGGGACTGAGGGTGTTGGACCTCAATGCGTGCAGTATATCAATCAAGGCAAATGAGCTTGTTGCGCACATTGAAATTGGCTGGTCCGATGTTGTGGGCATCACAGAGACGTGGCTGCAAGGGGATCAGGGCTGGCATCTAAATATCCAAGGACAGGTGTCTTATTGGAAGGACAGGCAGATGGGCAAAGGGGGCGGGGTTGCATTGTTCTTAAGGAATGGCGTTAAATCAATAGCAAGAAGCGATACAGGATCAGAAGGCAGAGAATCTCTGTGGGTAGAGTTGAGGAGAAACAATGGTAAAAAGACCCTGATGGGAGTTATGTACAGGTCTCCAAGCAGGAGTCAGGATGAGGGGCAGAAAATAAATCTGGAGATAGAAAAGGCACATAAAAAGGCAATATTACAATAATTATGGGGGACTTCAATGTGCAGGTGGACTGGGAAAATCCGGTAGGTAGTGGGTCCCAAGAAAAGGAATTTGTGGAATGTCTAAGAGATGCTTTTTTGGAGCAGCTTGTGACAGAGCCTCCTGGGGAAACGGGAATTCTGGAGTTGGTGATGTGTAATGAGGCAGATTTGATGAGGGAACTTCAGGTGAAGTGACCCTGAGAGAGCAGTGACCACAATATGATAGAATTTACCCTGCAGTTTGAGAGGGAGAAACTGGAATCAGATGTAAAGGTATTTGAATTAAATAAAGATAACTACAAGGACATGAGGGAGGAGCTGGCCAGAGTTGATTGGAAAGGGAGCCGAGCAGGGGAGACAGTGGAACGGCAATTACAGGAGTTTTCGGGGGGGGGGGGGGAGTGGGGGGTTATTCGGGAGGCACAACAGAAATTCATCCCAAGGAGGAGGAAACATGCTAAAGAGAGGACGAAGCTTCCATGGCTGACGAGGAAAGCAAAGGACAGCATAAAAGCAAAAGAATCACTGGAGGCAGGGAGGGTACCAGAGGACTGGACATTAGCTGATGTAACACCGCTGTTTAAGAAGGGAGGGAGGCAGCAGATGGGAAATTATAGGCCGGTTCGACTGACCTCGTTCATTGGCAAGATTTTATAGTCCATTATTAAAGATGAGATCGCAGAGTACTTGGAAGTGCATGATAAAGTAGGACTGAGTCAGCACGGCTTTGTCAAGGGGAGATCATGTCTGACAAATCTGTTCGAGTTCTTTGAGGAGGTAACAAGGAAGTTAGATAAAGGAGAGCCAGTGGACCTGATTTATTTGGATTTCCAAAAGGCCTTTGACAAGGTACCACATCGGAGACTTTTAAATAAGTTAGGTGCCCGTGGTGTTAAGTGTAAGATCCTGGCATGGATAGAGGATTGGTTGACTGGCAGAAGGCAGAGAGTGGGGATAAACGGGTCTTGTTCAGGATGGCAGCCGGTGACTAGTGGTGTGCCTCAGGGGTCGGTGCTGGGACCACAACTTTTCACAATACACATTAACGATTTGGAAGAACGAAATGAAGCCACTGTTGCCAAGTTTGCAGATGATGGAAAGATATGCAGAGGGAGAGATAGTATTGAGGAAGCAGGGGGACTGCACAAGGACTTGGATAGGCTCGGAGAGTGGGCAAAGAAGTGGCAGATGGAATATAACGTGGAAAAGTGTGAGATTATAAACATTGGAAGGAGAAATGGAGGCATAGACTATTTTCTATTTGGGGAAATGCTGAGGCAATCAGAAGCACAAAGGGACTAGGGAGTCCTTGTTCAATATTCCCTTAAGGTTAACGTGTAGGTTCATAGAACCATAGAACCATAGAAAATTACAGCTCAGAAACAGGCCTTTTCGCCCTTCTTGTCTGTGCCGAACCATTTTTTGCCTAGTCCCACTGACCTGCACTTGGACCATATCCCTCCACACCCTCTCATACATGAACCCGTCCAAGTTTTTCTTACATGTTCAGTTAGCAGTCAGGAAGACAAATGCAATGTTAGCATGCATGTCGAGAGCGCTGGAATACAAGAGCAGGGATGGACTTCTGAGGCTGTATAAGGCTCTATTTGGAGTATTGTGAGTGGTTTTGGGCCCAGTATCTGAGGAAGGATGTGCTGGCCTAGGAAAGGATCCAGAGGAAGTTCACAAGAATGATCCCTGGAATGAAGAGCTTGTCGTATGAGGAACGGTTGAAGACTCTGGGTCTGTACTCGTTGGAGTTTAGAAGGATGAGGGGGATCTTATTGAAACTTACAGGATACGGCGAGCCCTGGATAGAGTGGACGTGGAGAGGATGTTTCCACTCATAGGAAAAACTAGAACCAGAGGGTATAACCTCAGGCTAAAGGGACGATCCTTTAAAACGGAGATAAGGATGAATTTCTTCAGCCAGAGAGTGGTGAATCTGTGGAATTCGTTGCCACAGAGGGCTGTGGAGGCCAGGTCATTGAGTGTCTTTAAGACAGAGATAGATAGGTTTTTGATCAATGAAGGAATCAAGGGTTATGGGGAGAAGGCAGGAGAATGGGGATGAGAATCATATCAGCCATGATTGAATGGCGGAGCAGACTCGATGGGCCGAATGGCCGAAATCTGTTCCTCTATCTCAAGGTTTTATGAAGAGAGGTTGGATAGGCTTGAGCAGTTTTCGTTGGAGCAGAGAAGACTGAGGGGCAACCTGATCGAGATGTTCAAGATTATGAGGAACATGGACAGAGTGGATAAGGAGCAGGGATAAACTGGGGTTGTTCTCACTGGAAAGACAGAGGATGAGGGATGACCTAATAGAGGTGTATAAAATTATGAAAGGCATAGATAGGGTGAACGGTGGGAAGCTTTTTTCCAGGTCGGCGGTGACGTTCACGAGGGGTCATAGGTTCAAGGTGAAGGGGGTTGCGGGGGGAGGTTTAACACGGATATCAGAAGGACGTATTTTACACAGAGGGTGGTGGGGGCCTGGAATGCGCTGCCGGGCAAGGTGGTGAAGGCAGACACACTGGGAATGTTTAAGACTTATCGAGATAGCCACATGAACGGAGTGGGAATGGAGGGATACAAAATAATGGTCTAGTTTGGACAAGGGAGTGGCGCGGGCTTGGAGGGCCGAAGGGCCTGTTCCTGTGCTGTATTGTTCTTTGTTTTTTGAGCAGCTGTTTCCCTTAGTTGATGGGTCAGTTACGAGGGGCATAGGTTCAAGGTGAGGGGCAGGAGGTTTAGGGGGGAATGTGAGGAAAAACCCTTTTACCCAGAGGGTGGTGACGGTCTGGAATGCGCTGCCTGGGAGGGTGGTGGAGGTGGGTTTCCTCACATCCTCCAAAAAGTGCCTGGATGAGCACTTGGCACAGCCATAACATTCAGGGCTATGGACCAGGTGCTGGCAAGCGGGATTAGGTGGGCAGGTCAAGGCATTTCATGCATCGGTGCAGACTCGATGGGCCGAAGGGCCTCTTCTGCGCCGTGTGATTCTATGATTCTCTGAGTGTTGCTGAGGTCATGGAGTGGCCGGGAAGTGATGGGTTCAGGCTGGTTGGGTTGGTGGGGATCAGGTGGTGGGAGAGGCGGGTGTGAGTGGAATGTTAGAATGGAACCAATGTAACAACCAACAGAACCACATTGGATCTGTTGCAGTGACCAATGGGAACAAGCTGTAAGGGTCAGCTGACCCAGTAAACTATGTAACCAATGAGAAAATGATGTGGTGGTCAGCTGACCAGCTGACTCAGTATAAGTAAGAAGCTGCTGGGGTTTGTGGGAATGGCCCAGGGTGAGGCCTCGAGTGTTGGAGTAATGAAGTTTCATTATTGAAACGTTTTGTCTGATTTACAAGTTGGAGTAAGTTTTGTTTCATTTTATTGCCCAGAACTGAAGAGTCCCTTCTGCTGGATGAACATGGAATACCGAGGGGGGTGGGGTGTTTATTTGGGGAGGGGGTGAGGGTAGGGCGTGTGGGGCTGTCCCATACGGGGCACCGTCTGCGCCTTTAAAATAAAATCCAAAGTTACAAGAGGTTTTTCCCCCTCCTAATGTTTTCATTGTAACTATGATCTGGTGTCAGTGATTGGAATCAGTTTGTCAGATGGGAGCAGGCACAGCACAATTCTCCAGGAGAATAGGCCTTCTGGACAATCGCCGGGTAAACCCTTAACTATCAGGGGCGCAACAAGTACGATAATACCCAGCCCCCCCCCCCGCCCTTCCCATTACCAGACAGCGCACCCCCCCTCGACACCGCCCTCCAGCCCATGCTCCAATCCATTACTAATTAAAACTCTGTCTGTCTCCTCAAATTTACCAAGTCCCAGCATCCACCGCACTCCGAGGTAATGAATTCCACAGATTCACCACCCATTGAGAGAAGTAATTTCTCCCCATGTCTGTTTTAAATCTGCTGCCCCTTTCCCGTAAGATGCCCTACATTGTTCTACACTGTGATTCCTGATAGGCTGCTTTATACCACTCCCACTACAGTGGCACAGTGGTTAGCACTGCTGCCTCACAGCGACAGGGACCTGGGTTCGTTTCCCGGCTTGGGTCACTGTCTGTGCGGAGTCTGCATGTTCTCCCCGTGTCTGCGTGAGTTTCCTCCGGCTGCTCCGGTTTCCTCCCACAGTCTGAAAAACGTGCTGTTAGGTGGATTGGCAATGCTAAAGTGTCCTCAGTGTCCACCGATGTACTGGATAGGTGGATTGGCCATTCCACATTACCCCTTAGTGTCCACATATGTACTGGATAGAACATAGAACATAGAACATTACAGCGCAGTACAGGCCCTTCGGCCCTCGATGTTGCGCCGACCAGTGAAACCAATCTAAAGCCCCTCTAAAATTCACTATTCCAATATCATCCATATGGTTATCCAATAACCATTTGAATGCTCTTAATGTTGACGAGTCCACGACTGCTGCAGACAGGGCATTCCACGCCCTTGCTACTCTCTGAGTAAAGAACCTACCTCTAACATCTGTCCTATGTCTCTCACCCCTCAATTTAAAGCTCTGTCCCCTCGTGTTCGCCAACACCATCCGAGGAAAAAGGCTCTCACTATCCACCCTATATAATCCTCTGATCATCTTGTATGCCTCTATTAAGTCACCTCTTAACCTTCTCTCGAATGAAAACAACCTCAAGTCCCTCAGCCTTTCCTCATACGATTTTCCCACCATACCAGGCAACATTCTGGTAAATCTCCTCTGCACCCTTTCCAACACTTCCACATCTTTCCTATAATGCGGCGACCAGAACTGTACGCAATACTCCAAATGCGGCCGCACCAGAGGTTTGTACAGTTGCAGCATGAACTCCCGGCTCCGAAACGCAATCCCTCTACCAATAAAAGCTAACACACCGTACGCCTTCTTAACAACCCTATCAACCTGGGTGCCAACTTGCAGTGATCTATGCATATGGACTCCCAGATCTCTTTGTTCATCCACACTACCAAGTATCTTACCATTAGCCCAGTACTCTGTATTCCTGTTACTCCTTCCAAAGTGAATCACCTCACACTTTTCCGCATTAAACTCCATTTGCCACCTCTCAGCCCAGCTCTGCAGCTTACCTATGTCCCTCTGTAACCTGCCACTTCCCTCCGCACTGTCAACAACTCCACCGACTTTAGTGTCATCCGCAAATTCACTAATCCATCCTTCCACGCCCTCATCCAGGTCATTAATAAAAATGACAAACAGCAGTGGCCCCAAAACAGATCCTTTCGGTACACTGCGAGTAACTGAACTCCAGGATGAATATTTCCCATCAACCACCACCCTTTGTTTTCTTACAGCTAGCCAATTCCTGATCCAAACCACTAAATCACCCTCAATCCCATGTGTCCGTATTTTCTGCAAAAGCTTACCATGGGGAACCTTATCAAACACTTTGCTGAAATCCATATACACCACATCAACCGCTTTACCCTCATCCACCTCTTTGGTCACCTTCTCAAAGAACTCAATAAGGTTTGTGAGGCACGACCTACCCTTCACAAAACCGTGCTGACTATCCTAATCAAATTATTCCTTTCTAGGTGATCATAAATCCTAAATCTTATAATCCTTTCCAATACTTTGCCCACAACAGAAGTGAGGCTCACCGGTCTATAATTACCAGGGTTGTCCCTACTCCCCTTCTTGAACAAGGGGACAACATTTGCTATCCTCCAGTCTTCTGGCACTGTTCCTGTAGACAATGACGACACAAAGATCAAAGCCAAAGGCTCTGCAATCTCCTCTCTAGCCTCCCAGAGAATCCTAGGATAAATCCCATCCGGCCCAGGGGACTTATCTATTTTTACCCTTTCCAGAATTGCTAACACCTCCTCCTTATGAACCTCAATCCCATCCAGTCCAACAGCCTGCATCTCAGTACTCCCCTCGACAACACTGTCCCTCTCCAGTGTGAATACCGACGAAAAATATTCATTTCGTGCCTGTCCTATCTCTTCAGACTCCACGCACAACTTCCCACTACTGTCCTTGAATGGCCCTAATCTTACCCTAGTCATTCTTTTACTCCTGACATACCTATAGAAAGCTTTAGGGTTTTCCTTGATCCTACCCGCCAAATACTTCTCATGTCCCCTCCTGGCTCTTCTTAACTCTTTCTTTAGGTCCTTCCTGGCTAACTTGTAACTCTCAAGCTCCCTAACTGAGCCTTCACGTCTCATCTTAATATGAGTCTTCTTCCTCTTCACAAGAGATTCAACCTCTTTATTAAACCACGGTTCCCTCACACGTCTGCTTCCTCCCTGCCTGACAGGTACATATTTATAGAGGACGCGGAGTAGCTGTTCCTGGAACAAACTCCACACTACAATTGTGCCCATCCCCTGCAGTTTCCTTCCCCAACCTATGCCAGCTAAATCTAGCCTAATCGCATCATAATTTCCTTTCCCCCAGCTATAACTCTTGCCCTTTGGTATATACCTATCCTTTTCCATCGCTAAAGTAAACGTAATCGAATTGTGGTCACTGTCACCAAAGTGCTCACCTACCTCCAAATCTAACACCCGGTCTGGTTCATTACCCAGTCCCAAATCCAATGTGGCTTCTCTTGTTGTTCCATCTACATACTGCGTCAGGAAGCCTTCCTGCACACACTGGACAAAAACCGACCCCTCTAAAGTACTCGAACTATAGCTTTTCCAGTCAATATTTGTAAAGTTAAAGTCCCCCAGTACAACTACCCTGTTACTTTCGCTCCTATCCAAAATCATCTTTGCAATCTTTTCCTCGACATCTCTGGAACTTTTCGGAGGTCTATAAAAAACTCCCAAGAGGATGACCTCTCCTTTCCTGTTTCTAACCTCAGCCCAAACTACCTCAGTAGACGAGTCCTCATCAAATGTCCTTTCTGCCACCGTAATACTGTCCTTGACTAACAATGCCACACCTCCCCCTCTTTTACTACCTTCCCTGCACGGACTGAAACATCTAAACCCCGGAACCTGCAACAACCATTCCTGTCCCTGCTCTATCCATGTCTCCGAGACTGCCACAACATCGAAATCCCAGGTACCAACCCATGCTGCAAGTTCACCCACCTTATTCTGGATGCTCCTGGCGTTGAAGTATACACACTTCAAACCGCCTTCCTGCCTGCCAGTATACTCCTGCGACTCTGAAACCTCATCCATGACCTCACTACTCTCAACCTCCTGTATACCGGAGCTACAGTTCAGGTACCCACCCCCCTGCTGAATTAGTTTAAACTCTCCCGAAGTGCATTAGCAAATTTCCCCCCCAAGATATTGGTACCCCTCTGGTTCAGGTGCAGACCATCCTGTTTGTAGAAGTCCCACCTACCCGAGAAAGAGCCCCAATTGTCCAGGTATCTGGATCACTCCCTCCTGCACCATCCCTGTAACCACGTGTTCAACTGCTCTCTCTCCCTATTCCTCTCCTCACTATCACGTGGCACGGGTAACAAACCAGAGATAACAACTCTGTTTGTTCTAGCCCTAAGCTTCCACCCTTACATCCCCATCCCTTTTCCTACCTATGTCTTGAGTGCCTATGTGAACCACAACTTGGAGCTGGTACCACTCCCCCTTAAGGATATCGAAAACACGATCCGAGACATCGCGGACTCTGGCTCCTGGGAGGCAACACACCAACCGCGAGTCTCTCTCGTTCCCGCAGAATCTCCTATCTGTCCCTTTAACTATGGAGTCCCCAATGACTAATCCTCTACTTCTCTCCCCCCTTCCCTTCTGAGCCACGAAGACAGACTCTGAGCCAGTGACCTGTACACCATGGCTTACCCCTGCTAAGTCGTCCCCCCCCAACAGCATCCAAAAGTGTACTATCCCCAATTTCTACGACATTTTTTGTTTCTCCCCCTGCTTGGATGGCTCCCTGTATCTTGGTGCTGGATAGGTGGATGGGCCATTCTACATTGCCCCTTAGTGTCCACAGATGTACTGGATAGGTGGATTGGCCATTCTCCATTGCCCCTTAGTGTCCACAGATGTACTGGTTCGGTGGATTGGCCATTCTCCATTGCCCCCTAGTGTCCACAGATGTGCGGGTTAAGTGGATTGGCCATTCTACATTACCCCTTAGTGTCCACAGATGTACTGGATTGGTGGATTGGCCATTCTACATTACCCCTTAGTGTCCACAGATGTACTGGATTGGTGGATTGGCCATTCCACATTGCCCCCTAGTGTCCACAGATGTGCGGGTTAGGTGGATTGGCCATTCTACATTGCCCCTTAGTGTCCAAAGATTTGCAGCTCAGGTGAATTGGTCATGCTAAATTTAGCACTCATGCCACGATGAATCGTAGAATTCTAGTGCAAAAGGAGGCCATTCAGCCCATCGAGTCTGCACCGGCCACAATCCCATCCAGGCCCTGTCCCTATTACCCCATGCTTTTACCCCAGCTCGTCTCCCTGACACTAAGGGGCAATATAGCATGGCCAATCCACCTAACCTGCATATCTTTGGACTGTGGGAGGAAACCGGAGCACCCGGAGGAAACCCACGCAGACACGGGGAGAACGTGCAAACTCCACACAGACAGTGACCCGAGGCCAGGAATCGAACCCGGGTCCCTGGCGCTGTGACACCCCACGAAGTATCAATTTATTTCTGAATATCAAGATTTATTAATGTCGGGGGTACAGAGTGTGAGCAGAATAAGAGGATTATAGGGCACCTTCGTGTTGAGCTGGGCCAGAGAACGGGGGTTTGAACATTTCAATTCAGTTCTTAAAATCTGGAAATAAGTCAGTGAAAATAACGGTGAAGTTGATGGGTTGTTGTAAAAACCTGACCAGTTCACTGATGTACTTCGGGAGAGGTCCTTACCCAGGCTCAACTCTACGTGACTCCAGCCCCACGCCAATGTGGTTGACTCAACTGTCCTCTGAAGTGACTGAGTCTGCCCTGTGGTTGTAAGAAAGCGCCAACGATGAATTTCCAAGGATGGACCCTAAAGTCAGCAATGCCCACACACTGAGAATGAACAATACTGATTTTGGCACGACACACCGGTTATGTTACACCACACTAAGGGCCTCATGGTCTGATTTGCCAGTGGGATAAAGCCTCAGAACAGCAGGTTGTGTCGTGTCCAAAGATGTGCAGGTTGGGTGGATTGGCCATGATGAATTGCCTCTTAGTGTCTAAAGATGAGAAGGATAGGTGGATTAACCATGCTAACTTGTCCCTTAGTGTCCAAAGATATGGAGGATCGGTTGATTGGCCATGTTAAATTGCCTTAAGGGCGCGAAAACTTGGTAAAGTCAGGTGTGAGGCGATTAGTACAATCCGTGCAGATGTCCACTTTACCAAGGCCCGAAAATGGCCGCGATCCGAACCGCGCCCGAAATGGGTGATGCATTTAAATTGAGTTAATGAGCTGGATGCCCAATCTTACCTGCATTTCCCCCCTTACCATCGCGTTCGCCCGTCCAGATTCGGCCTGGAACAGACGTGCTCGGCAAAGGTCTGTTTCGGGCAGTCCAGCTCTGAGAAGGTAAGATCAGAGCTTCTGGCGGCTCTCTGACTCAGATCAGTGGTGGGGGGAGAGGGGGGTGGGGGTGCGGGAGGCCGGAGGTGGATCAGATCATTCTCTGGTCATGGGGGGAGGGGAGGGAGGTGGATCAGATAATTCTCTGGTGAAGGGGGCAGGGGTGAGAGGGTTGCCGTTGCCATTCTGCGGGTGATCGGTGGGGGGGCGGGGGTAAGGGGTCGCGATCGGTCTGGGTAGTGGGGGAGGTGGGTGTAAAGGGGGACAGTTATGTTGTGGGGTGGGGCGATGTCTGTGGGGGCCATCACTCCCACTTTTCGCTCCCAGGTCACTTCATCCGCTTGTTGCTGCCCGGGAGCGATGTGACAGGGGCGCCCATTTCAGATGTATTTCTCACTGCGCACGCGCAGTTCAGAGCTCCGATCGGAGTTGCAGCGTTTCGAGAGCGCGAAGCCCCGCCCACAGAGCGATTCAGACTCACAATGTTTTTTCCAGGGTAAGTGCGTATGGGGCCCACGGAGAACAGATTTCCAAGTCAGATCTGAATTGCGTCCAGATTCAGCGCTTGAAATCAAAATGGTAAAATCGGGCCCTTAGTGTACAAAGGTGTACAGGTTCGGGGGATTGGCCATGCTAACTTGCCCCTTAGTGTCCAAAGACATGCTGGTCAGGTGCATTGGCCATGCTAAATTGCCCCTTAGTGTCCAAAGACATGCTGGTCAGGTGCATTGGCCATGCTAAATTGCCCCTTAGTGTCCAAAGACATGCTGGTCAGGTGCATTGACCATGCTAAATTCTCCCTAAGTACATGCGAACAGGTGCCGGAGTGTGGCGACTCGGGGATTTTCACAGGCGATTCATAGAGATTTACAGCATGGAAATAGGCCCTTTGGCCCAACTTGTCCACACATCCCAGTTTTCACCAATAAGCCAGTCCCAATTGCCCGCATCTGGCCCATATCCCTTTATACCCATAGAAATCATAGAATCCCTAATGTGCAGAAGGAGGCCATTTGGCCCATCGTGTCTGCACCAATCACAATCCCACCAAGACCCGATCCCTGAAACCCCACCCATTTATCATGCTCGTCCACCTGACACTAAGGGGCAATTTACTATGGCCAATCAACCTAACCTGCTCACCTTTGGACTGTGGAAGGGAACTGGAGCACCCGGAGGAAACCCACGCAGACACGGGGAGAATGTGCAGACTCCACACAGACAGAGACCTGAGGCTGGAATTGAACCCGGGTCCCTGCCGCTGTGAGGCAGCAGTGCTAACCACTGTGCCACCGTGCAGCCCATCTTACCCATGTAATTGTCTAAATGCTTTTTGAAAGGTAAAATTGTTCCCGTCTCCACTACTGCCTCTGGCAGCTCGTTTGCAATAAGTGACTTTTCAACAAAATTAATATAAGCCGATTTGTGACCAATAAATAAACTTTAATCTGTAAACGGTGCCATCTTTGATGAAGAGTAAGATAAAAGCAAAAGACCGTGGATGCTGGAATCTGAAATAAAACAGGAAATGCTGGAAAAACTCAGCAGGTCCGACAGCATCTGTGGGGAGAGAATAGAGCAAATGTTTCAACTCTGGATGACCCTTCGTCAGACTCAAAGCGTTGTCTCTATTCTCTCTTCTGTCTGTGTGGAGTTTGCACATTCCCTCCCATCGCCACTTAGTGTCAGGGGGACTAGCAGGGTAAATATGTGGGGTTACGGGGATAGGGCCTGGGTGGGATTGTTGTTGGTGTAGGCTCGATGGGCCAAATGGCCTCCTTCTGCACTGTAGGGATTCTATGATTCACAGATGCTGTCAGACCTGCTGAGATTTTCCAGTATTTTCAGTTTTTGATAAATTTATACCTCCCAAAGTAAACAGACAGTGGAAACAGAAGGTCCCTTATTTCATAACAAAATGGTGATTCTCGAACCACTGCCCAGAATCGACAGTCAGAAAAGGAACTTTGCTGTTAAAGTACTGTGTTCAGTGACGCACGTTAAAATAATCTTGGTCAAATACCTTCAATTCACCATATTGATTACACAATAATGATTGCACAATATTGATTACACAATATTGACCACATCAGCTATCCTCCAATCCTCTGGGACCTCACCTGTGTCCAGTGACGAGACAAAGATTTGCGTCAGAGGCCCAGCGATTTCATCTTTCGTCTCGATGAGCAGCCTTAGATAGATTCCATCAGGCCCTGGGGTTTTGTAAGTCTTTATATTCCTTCCTTGTAATGGTGATTTTCTCTAATGGGTCAACACTCCCCTCCGAGACACTCCCAGTCAACACATCCCTCTCCTTTGCGAATGCCGATGCAAAGTATTCATTTAGGATCTCCACGACTTCTTTGGGCTCTGAAGCATAATTCCCCACTTTTGTCCCTGAGAGGTCCGATTTTTTCCCTGACAACCCTTTTGTTCCTAACGTATGAATAAAATGCCTTGGGATTCTCCTTAATCCTGTCTGCCATGACATTTCGTGACCACTTTTTGCCCATCGAATTCCTCGTTTGAGTTCTTTCCGACTTTGTATTCCTCCGGAGCTCCCTCTGTTTTTAGCTGCCTGGACCTAACGTACGCCTCTCTTTTCTTTTTCACCAATCCCTCAATTTCCCTGGTTATCCACGGTTCTCGATTCCTACCTTTCCTATCCTTTTTTACAGGCACATGCCTATCCTGCAGCCCTATCAAATGTTCCTTAAAAGACTCCCACATGCCAGATGTGGATTTACCCTCAAACAGCCTCTCCCAATCAACAGCTGCCAATTACTGCCTAATCCCACTTAAGTTAGCCTTCCCCCAAACCAACACCTCACCCTTGGGACACCACTCATCGTTTTCCATCACTATCCTAAAGCTAACAGAATTGTGGTCACGATTTGCCACATGTTCCCGAACCGAAGCTTTGAAGACTTGACCGGGCTCATTCCCCAGTACTAGGTCCAGTATAGCCCCCTCTTTCGTCGGGCTATCAACATATTGTTCCAAAGAACCTTCCTGTACACATTTACAAATTCCTCCCCATTCAGACTCCCAGCCCTACGCGATTTCCAGTCCATACCAGGGAAATTGAAGTCTCCCACTACAACAACCCTATTTTTCCTGCACCTATCCAGTATCTCCTGACATTTCCGTTCTTCCACTTCCCTTGGGCTGTTGGGGGGCCTGTAGTATACCCCCAACATCGTGACTGTGCCCTTCCTGTTTCTAAGCTCCACCCACAGTGACTCGGTACACGACCCCTCTGAATTGTCCTCCCTCTGCACCGCTGTAATATGCTCTCCAACTAATACTGCTACTCCCCCACCTCTTTTGGTCCCTCATCTGTCTCGCCTAAAACACTTGTACCCCGGAATATTCAGAACATTGTTTACACAATATTGATTACAGCATACTAATTACACTGTACTGATTGCACAATATTGATTACACAACTTTGATTACACAACATTGATTACACAATACTGATTGCACAATATTGATTACACAACTTTGATTACACAACATTGATTACACAACATTGATTACACAATACTGATTGTACAATATTTCTTGCACAATATTGATTTCACAACATTACTTACACAATACTGATTACACAATATTGATGATACAACATTCAGACAGACAGTGAAGAAATATAAACGGCATCATAATCTCTGTAAACTACTCAGTTTCCTTTAATTGACTGGTACTGGAGTGTGAAAAGACTACAATGTGACCAGCACATATTCACTTAACAAAAGCGAGTCACAATCTAAGAGATGTATCATAAAGAGTGCATTGTACATGCTGAATTCCAAGATCACAGCATTCCCGTGAACCATCGAACCCACGGCAGTGCAGAAGGAGGCCCTACGGCCCATCGAGTCTGCACCGACTCTCTGACAGAGCATCTTATCTGCATTGGAATGATCCGGGTACATGTTTTCTTTTAAGACCAAAGTTAATATTTACATGTGAAGACCTGAACGCCTCTCAATGCACAAATATTGTTCGTTTCAACATCATTTCCTGCAAACTTTAACATAAATCTGTTTGTTCTGTATCAGGATATGTCCCTAAATATTACAGTGAGGATAACAAACTTCATTGAACTTTTTGCCATTCATCTCCTCGAATAAATTCGTGAGGTGATTGATTAAGCGCTAAAATAATTCACTCAGTTTGTTTCAAGCTTGAGAATACTTGAAACATAGAGTGCAAAATCACTGGAGACTTCATTGGGGCAGCACAGTGGTCAGCACTGCTACCTCACAGCGCCAGGGACCCAGGTTCGATTCCCGGCTTGGGTCACTGTGTGGAGTTTGCATGTTCTCCCCCATATCAGCGTGTGTTTTGTCCGGGTGCTCCGGTTTCCTCCCACAGTATGAAAGATGTGCCGATTGCAGTGCAGAAGGTGTCTATTCGGCCCTTCACGCCCGCACTGACCACAAACCCACCCAGCCCCAATGCCGGTAATCCCTATTTACCCTTGCTAGTGCCCCCTGGCACTGAGGGGGAATTTAGGCATGGCCAATCCACCTAACCCGCACATCTTTGGAGTGTGGGAGGAAGCTGGGGCACCCGGAGGAAACCCACGCAGACACGGGGAGAACGTGCAGACATCACACAGACAGTGACCCAAGTTGGGAATTGAACCCGGGTTCCTGCGCTGTGAGGCAGTAGTGCTAACCATTGTGTCACCGTATGGCCCAGTCATTCACTGGCGCTTGAGACCTTGCAATGTAATCAGAACCTGTCTGATACAGTAAACACTAAATCACAATCTAAAAGATTTATCACAAACTGTGCATCAAATGCTGCTATCCCAGAGTGGTTAGCACTGCTGCATCACAGCGCCAGGCACCTGGGTTTGATTCCTGGCTTGGGTCAGTGTCTGTGCTGAATCTGCATGTTGATATAGAATAGCCATAGAATCCCTACACAGCAGAAGGAGGCCATGCAGCCCATCACATCTGCACCGACCACAATCCCACACAGACCCTGTCCCCGCAACCCCACATATCTATTCTGCTTGTCCTCCTGACACTCAGGGGTAATTTCGCGTGGCCAATCCACGGAACCCAGACATCTTTGGCGTGTGGGAGGAAAGCGGAACACCCAAAGGAAACCCATACAGACAGGGGGAGAACATGCAGACTCCGCACAGAGAGTGACCCAAGGCTGGAATTGAACACGGGTCCCTGGCGCTGTGAGACGGCACTGCTAACCACTGTTCCATCGTGCCGCGTTGTCCCCATGTCTGTGTCTCCATGGGTTTCCTCCGGGTGCTCTGGTTTCCTCCCACAGTCCGACCGACGTGCTGGTTAGATGCATTGGCCATGCAAAATTGTCCCTCAGTGGAAGAACAAATGTAGGGGGGAAGTGTACAATAAATGGCAGAGCCATCAAGAGTATAGAAACACGGAGGGACCTCGGTGTGCAAGTCCATAAATCCTTGAAGGTGGCAGTAGAGGTGGAGAAGGTGGTGAAGAAGGAATATGGTATGCTTTCCTTGATAGGACGGGATATAGAGTATAAAAGCTGGAGTCTGATGTTGCAGTTGTACAGAGCGCTGGTTAGTCCACATTTGGAATACTGCATCCAGTTCTGGTCGCCGCACTCCCAGAAGGACGTGGAGGCTTTAGAGAGAGTGCAGAGAACGTTTGCCAGGATGTTGCCTGGTATGGAGGGTCTCAGCTATGAGGGGAGATTTGGTAAACCATAGAACCATAGAACCTTAGAAAATTACAGCTCAGAAACAGGCCTTTTGGCCCTTCTTGTCTGTGCCGAACCATTTTTTGCCTAGTCCCACTGACCTGCACTTGGACCATATCCCTCCAACCCCTCTCATCCATGAACCCGTCCAAGTTTTTCTTAAATGTTAAAAGTTTACCACTTTATCCGGCAGCTCATTCCACACTCCCACCACTCTCTGCGTGAAGAAGCTCCCCCTAATATTCCCTTTAAACTTTTCTCCTTTCACCCTTAACCCATGCCCTTTGGTTTTTTTCTCCCCTCGCCTCAACAGAAAAAGCCTGCTTGCATTCACTATATATATACCAATCAAAATCTTATATACCTCTACCAAATCTCCCCCCAATCTTCTACGCTCCAGGGAATAAAGTCCCAACCTATTTGATCTCTCGGGCTTGTTCTCCCTGGAAAGACGGAGAATGAGGGGAGACCTAATCGAGGTGTACAAAATTATGAAGGGTATCGATAGGGTGAACAGTGGGAAGCTTTTTCCCAGGTCGGAGGTGACGATCACGAGAGGTCACGGGCTCAAGGTGAGAGCGGCGAGTTTTTCGTTGTCCAGAACACCAACAACCTGTCCTGATCCCCACGTGCCGACACTATAGTTAAGAAAGCCCAGCAACGCCTCTTACTTTCACAGAAGACTGAGGAAATTTGGCATGTCAGCAACGAATCTCAGTAACTTTTACAGATGCATTATTTCTGGTTGGGTCACAGCTTGGTATGTCTCCTGCTCTGCCCAAGACTATAAGGAACTACAAAAGGTTTTGAATGTAGCCCAATCCATCACGCAAACCAGCCTGACATCCATTGACTCTGTCTATACTTCCCGCTGTCTCGGCAACGCATCCAGCATTATGAAGGACCCCACGTACCCCGGACATTCTCTCTTCTAGCTTCTTTCTTCGGGAAAAAGATACAAAAATCTGAGGTCACGTACCAATCGACTAAAGAACAGCTTCTTCTCTGCTGCCGTCAGACTTTTGAATTGACTTATCTCGCATTTCGTTGACCTTTCTCTGCACCCGAGCTATGACTGTGACACTACATTCTGCACTCTCTCCTTTCCTTCTCTATGTTTTGTCCGTATAGCGCGCAAGAAACAATACTTTTCATTATATGTTAATAAATGTGACAATAATAAGTCAAATCAAAATAAACTGAAAATTAAGCTCACATCAATTTTGTGAAGCCCTTTCAGTCCCAGCAAGTCATTTGCAGTTGTCTTATTTACCAAACGGTCGCTACTTATCCGTTTGAGACATTAATATTCAAAAGAAAACAAGAATAAATGACCTTGTTGCCAGGATCTGAGATTTAGTGTTGATCTAAAAGGTAACTAAGTAAAAAGAAAGGTAATTTGACAAGAAAACCAGATGAATGGGAAATCGAATAGCTTTTTCCATAATTCACACAGACCCATAATTTGCAAAATCGTGGTTATATGATGCAGTCATAGAACAAAGTGAATTTTAAATTGTATCTCTGCAAATCATCTTAATTTGGATTGCTCATCCACACAGACCACGATTCCAGCTGTGGAAACTCTTTTAATTCATATCATTCATTCTCTCTCTCTATATTTGTTTACCCAACAATAATAAGATCAGATAGTCTGACACCAGGTGACACAGTGGTTAGTGCTGCTCCCTCACAGCGCCAGAGACCAGGGTTCGCTTCCCGGCTTGGGTTACTGTCTGTGCGGAGTCTGACCGTTGTCCCCCATGTCATAGAGTCAGAGAGGTTTACAGCATGGAAACAGGCCCTTCAGCCCAACTGGTCCATGCCACCTTTTTTTAACCACTTAGCTACTCCCAATTGCCTGCATTTGGCCCATATCCCTCTATACCCATCTTACCCATGTAACTGTCTAAATGCTTCTTAAAAGACAAAATTGTATCCGCCTCTGCTACTGCCTTTGGCAGCTTCTTCCAGACATTCACCGCCCTCTGTGTGAAACAATTGACCCTCTGGGCCTTTATGCATCTCTCCCCTCTCACCTTAAAGCTATGTCCTCTACTTTTGAAGTCCCCTACCTTCGGGAAAAGATGTGGACTATCTGGGGCGGCACGGTGGCACAGTGGTTAGCACTGCTGCTTCACAGCACCAGGGACCCGGGTTCAATTCTGGTCTCGCGTCACTGACTGTGTGGAGTTGGCACATTCTCCCTGTGTCTGCGTGCGTTTCCTCCGGGTGCTCCGGTTTCCTCCCACAGTCCAAAGATGTGTGGGTTAGGTTGATTGGCCGTGCTAAATTGACCCTAGTGTCAGGAGAATTAGCAGGGATATGTGGGGTTATGGGAATAGGGCCTGGGTGGGATTGTGGTCGGTGCAGACTTGATGGGCCGAATAGCCTCCTTCTGCACTCTAGGGATTCTGTGATTTGATGTTTAACACAGAAGTGAATTTGAAACATTATTTCTGTTTTCCTCCCCAGACAAACACGTTCTTTCCTGGCTGGTCTTTCGGGGCGTGGTTGTTGTTTGCGCTTAGAATCTGCTCCAGCACTTGATGTAACATCAATCCAGTAGTTGCATAAGCAGTAACACCGAAGATATCATTGTAGAGGACAGCAACTCAATTCCTGCGAGCTTCATTGCAGCTGAATATCACATGAAGCAACTAGAGCAGCATCACCTTCTGAGAAATGAAGACCAGAGTGCGATTGTAAACTATCAACATTTTTAAAACCTGAAGGAGACGTTCGACCTCCGGCATTTGTTGAAACTTCTTTTTGTAAAAGTCTTTGAAGAACAATTAGCCAAACTGTCGTGGAAACTGCATTTTATTTCAGGATTTGAATATTTCAAGCAGCCTCATTGTAAGGTATACTAGTTCCTCAACAGAAAACAGAAGATTCATTCCTGAAACATTACACTGTGCATCACATCATTGAGTTGACAGCAAATTAGCATTATGACATTGCTGTTTTAACGGGGGAATCTGGCCGAAAAATCTCTTATTTATAATGTCGTGCGGAATAAAAAAAGACATTCCTTCTCATTTTAAACATCGCCATTCTGTGAAACATGGGAGCTAAAAAAAACATAGCACGGGAGTTGTTCATGACGATGCTTTGTCCGTCAGGCTCCCTTCTCATTTCTCATTCTGAAACCATCCAGTAAATCCCGGTGGCCACATGATGGTTTTGCCTTGGTAAATGTTGCATTATTTTGGGTTGAATGGAATCCAGTGGTTCAGTTCCGTTTTTGCATTGGCTTCAAGCGGATCGAGTTTATACAGCTTTACATTCCATGGCATGACTTGAGCTGAGCTCAAAGCAGGTTGGACGGTTGAGTTCAGTTGAACGCTAAGATGTCACAGTAACTTCATTGCAATGTTAATGTAAGCCTACTTGTGACACTAATAAATAAACTTTTAAACTAACATTTTTATTAAAGACAACCTTTCTTGATTAGTGCCCTGCACCCTAACAGCCTCTCCACCTACAGGGAAACATCTACACTCGAGATACAGAATTTCAGTGACTCCCTATTCACAGGATAATATATCGACATATCGATTGTGGTCCTTCAGTACTTTTTCATTCACAGAGATATACGTTCTAAATATGTCTCTTTGCGCATCTCTATCCACACCTCCCATCCATTGACTCTGTGACTCTGTCTACACTTCCCGCTGCCTCGGAAAAGCAGCCGGCATAATCAAGGACCCCACACACGCCGGGCATTCTCCCTCCCACCTTCTTCCATCAGGTGACCTCCGTCTGAGGTCATGTACCAACCAACTCAAGAACAGCCTCTTCCTTGCTGCCATCAGACTTTTGAATGGACCTACCCCGCATTAAGTTGACCTTTCTCTCCACCCTAGATATGACTGTAACATTCAGCACCCTCTCCTTTCCCTGGAATCATAGAAACCCTACAGTGAAGAAAGAGGCCATTCGGCCCATCGAGTCTGCATTGACAACAATCCCACCCGGGTCCTATCCCCATCGTCCCAAATATTTACCCTGCTAATCTCTCTAACCTACATATCCCAGGAAACTAAGGGGCAATTTATCATTGCCAATGCACCTAACCCGCACACCTTTGGATTTTGGGAGGAAACCAGACCCGGAGGAAACCCACGCAGACACAGGGAGAATGTGAAAACTCCACACAGACAGTGGCCCAAGCCGGGAATCAAACCCAGTTCTCTGGAGCTGTGATGCAGCAGTGCTAACCACCATGCCATTGTGCTGCTCACCACTGTGCAATATGCATTGTCTGTATAGCGTGCAAGAAATAATACAGTTCACTGTATACTAATACATGTGACAAGAATAAAATCAAATCAAAACAAATCATCACAAAATTAAATAATTTAATTTATTCCTCCATCTGCCAACTTGTTCCCCATTCTGTTCTATTGTCTATATCTCTGTGCAGCCCCTTTGAATCCTCCTCATAGCTTTAATTCACAATTAGTTGAGAATCATATTGGAAATCTGGTAGCTTACTCCCAGCAACTTCAGTTATTTTGTTGACATATATTGGCCGAGTGGTATTATCGCCAGACTATTAATCCAGAAACTCAGCTAATGTTCCAGGGACCCGGGTTCGAATCCCACCACGACAGACGATGGAATTTGAATGCAATAAAAAATATCTGGAATTAAGAATCTACTGATGACCATGAAACCATTGTCGACTGTCGGAAAAGCCCATCTGGTTCACGAATGTCCTTCAGGGAAGGAAATCTGCCGTGCGGACCCGGTCTGGCTCACATGTGACTCCAGAGCCGCAGCAATGTGGTGGACTCTCAACTGCCCTCGGGCAAGTAGGGATGGGCAATAAATGTTGGCCCAGCCAGCGACGCCCATGTACCACGAACAAATAATAAAAAAAACATAAACAGCTACATCCCCAATACAAATCTTTGCAATATTTCATAAGTTACAGCCAACCAGCCTGAATGTGCTTCAGTATCCCGACTCACTGTTCCGTGCCTGCTGACGAATTATCAATCCAATCCAGGCTGTCAACCTGAGCCACAATCGGACACCTCGACTCTTTGTGCTGCATGCTATGGGATTGTTGTAATCCAAATCTATGACATCAACTGGCCCCATCGTGTAGGGCGGTGAACTCACTTGCCTACATGACAAGGGTGTGATTCAGTATACTACCAATGATGTGAGTTCAATCTCCCTACAGGCTGCAGTGATTTGTAAATATTGTCTCCACACCTTGTCCAAGAGTGGCATAGACAGAGTGGATAGTCAGAGGCTCTTTCCTAGGGTAGAAAAGTCAAGTACTCGGGGCCATAGGTTAAAGGTGCGTGGGGAAAGGATCAGAGGAGATCTGTGAGGCAAGTTTTTTACACAGAGGGCGGTGAATGGCTGGAACGCACTGCCCGAGGAGGTGGTGGGAGCAGGTACGATAGCGGCATTTAAGGGGCATCTCGATGAATACATGAATGGAATGGGAATGGAAGGATACGGATTCTGTAAGTGCATACGGTTTTAGTTTAGGCAGGCATTATGGTCGGCGCAGGCTTGGAGGGCCGAAGGGCCTGTTCCTTTGCTGCACTGTTCTTTGTTCTTTGAGTGGTAAACTGAAATGGGCAGCACGGTGGTACAGTGGTTAGCACTGCTGCCTCACAGTGCCAGGGACCCGGGTTCGATTCCTGGCTTGGATCACTGTCTGTGCGGATCTGCATGTTCTCTCCATTTATTGCCCATCCCTACTTGCTCGAGGGCAGTTGAGAGTCCACCACATACCCAAACAGGCGCTGGAGTGTGGGGACTAGGGGATTTTCACAGTAACTACATTGCAGTGTTAATGTAAGCCTACTTGTGACATTAATAAAAACAGCACATT